>NW_025391939.1:0-5274 GCF_016433145.1 Gracilinanus agilis | reverse complement strand
ATATTTCCAAGGCCTAAGAAAACCATGTCTATTGACATCATTCAAACTTAAATATTTCTAAAGATTTTAATGGAAATCATGTTAATCTTTCCCCTCCTACACAATATTTATAACATTAGAAAGGAAATAGAAAAGAGTTTCATATTAGTCTCCACATTTTTGCTTAAGTATAAGAAAGAGGAAAAGGAGAAAGAAGATTCACATAAAAATCATCTTTCCCTAGAAGAATATCTAGAATGTAGTAGGTGTTTAATGAATGTTTGCTAATTGGTTTTATTGATATCATTAGATCATATAAAGCCTATAGCAATGATGGGAAACCTTTTAGAGACGGAGTGTCCAAATTGTACCCTCATGCTCCATGTGAGGTGCCCTCTTACCCCATACAGAGGAGGGAGGAAACACTCACATTGGACTGCTGAGCAGGGGGCTGAATGAAAGGAGAAATGTCATCAGGTGTCCACAGAGAGGGGGAAGGGAGCAGCCCCTTCCAGCAAGTGTGCCATAGATTTGCCAACACAGACATATAGAGAATCAAAAGTGGAAGGCAAGTTTAAGTGAAGGGGATTTGACAAGTAATATGTTTGGGAAAGGTTTTGCTTGGAACAACAGGCAGTAAGAAGGAAGGAAGCAAGCAAGCAATCAAGCAAGGAATGAAGGGAACCTTAAGTTCCTACTATGTGGCAGATGCTATGCTAAATATTTTACAAATATTATTTCATTTTATCCTAATGAAAACCCTAGAAGATAGGTGCTATTATCATCTCATTTCAAAATTATGGAAGCAAGTTTCAGGACAGGCAGATGCTAGGTGACTTGCCCATAGTCATATAGCTAGTAAGTTTCCAAGGCCAGATTTGAGTTCATATATTCCTCACTCCAGGAGAAGGTTGTTTTCCTTTGTTTTGTTTTTTCTCAGAGAGATTAAAAAGAAATGAGCAATGTGACAGTGTGACACCATCTTCTAGATATTAAGTGACTGACAGAATGCTTTATTATTCAAATACCTCCCACATAGAGTCATAGTCTTTGACTAGATTTAGAATAGTACTTCCCTAATTCTTTCTTTACAAAGTCTGATGACCAAGAGAAATGAATGCATCATTTTCTTTCTGTTAGTGAAAAAAGTATTAAATATTATAGCTATTTTAAGAACTTTGGAGTTAGTGTGGAAGTTTTTTTAGGAATGAAATACTTTCATAACTGTGGTGGAAAAGCCATTCATAATGATGGTGCCATATGATGTTTGCAATCTAGTTTCATGCTGACTTTCTGGGATGTGTGTGTGTGTGTGTGTGTGTGTGTGTGTGCATGTGTTTTCACATAATGTGAGTGTAAAATGAATGTACCAGCATAAGTTCAAAATGCACTAGAGATTAATTTTGGAATAGAATTATTCTAGCTTTCATACACGAATTCTCATTCTAAAATAAAGACAAAAAATAATTTTGCATTGGAAACTCAACACTATTTTCTGCATTGCTTGTTCTACATACTGCATTTGAGGGAAACATTACCTAGTTTATGTTGATTTTGTTGTTCAAGATATGCTTTAAATTACCTCTACTGAAAACAGCATATCGTAGTAATGTCTGAACTATAAATCAAAGATATTTCCTGCTCCAAACAGATGTTCTTATTCTTAGATCCATGATGTCAGAAGTCCTTTTATCCCCTCCTCAAATCAGTAAATTCAATTTAAAATTATCTTGTTACTAGAATGAACTCCTTATACGTGAGCTATCACTTATGAACTGAGTACAAAGATCTACTAAAATTGGAAAGCCAAATCAAATTACAAACATCACTCTTCTTCAAAATTGATTTCAAAAACAGGTCAAGAATTTAACTAACAAAGAAGAATCCAAGGACTGGTTTTGTTAAGCTCTAAATAATGATCTCGCTCTACATCATTAAGCTAAGCTGACAGTTGTAACTTCACTTATATGATCATTATATATGATTTAAGCATTTCCTGTGTTGCCAGAACCACCACGCATTTTGTGTCCTTAAAATCAAGTAGACCTGGCTTGGATTTTTTTTCTTCTGACTCAGATTGTCAATGATAAGATAAGGGTATATTAGCAAAGCAAGAGGATACATGGATATTTGTTGTCTGCAGGCTAATTTAGTCTAGGGTTGTGTTTTTTTTTTCAATCCACTTGGTGATGCTTGAGTTTTCTTTTCAGGAGCCACTTGAGAAAGCAGCAGCCAGCAGCTCTGCAAATAGGCAAAGACTTCCTGCAGATCCTCTAATCAACCCTGCTCACCAACTGATATTAGTAAGGGAACTAGTGGATTAGGGCAATGTATTTGCAAAATGTCAAATGTATTTGTTTTGGGATGGTGAGAGTTGTGTGTAAGGAGGCTTAAGGAGCAACAGAAGTCCTGTAGGAGAAAAGAAACCTAATTCAGCAAGGGCAAAATAATAGATCCATTCACTACTATGTAATAAAAATCTATGTATTCTGAACAAATTTTGACTAAAATAAAAACTTTTCAGGGATGTATAAACAGAATGTGATCTAACCTTACTATATAAAATCTTTCCCCTATCCGACACACTACACAACTGCATCAAAGAAATATACACCAATACAAAAGGGGAAAAATAATCAATAGGAGTGATAGAACTTTTAATTTGTCCAGATTGTGAAATGAAAGTGGTTGATCAATCCATTGAATTAGTAAAGCTGAGCAATCAACCCATCAGCAAGGATTTATTACACATAATTGTGTTCAAGGCTTTGTACTAAGAATGAAAAGAAAAGCAAAAATAGCCCCTGAGTTAAGAAACTTATAATTAGGGAGAATAGACACAGAATAGATAGGATGTAATTTCATAAAGCAAAGAAGCAGCATCTGGGAGATTAGGAAAGACTTCAAATAGATAGTAGTGCTTGAGTTCAGCTTGAGATGAAATCAATAATTTTTATGCTTTCTTTATTTCATTTTAATAACAAATTTCCATATAAATTTTTCAAAGTTATATGATTCATGTTATCTCCCTCTCTTCCTCCCTTCCCCCTCTTTAAGTTGATAAGCAATTTAATCTGGGTTATACTTGTATTATCACACAAAAATATGAAATCAAGAATTTTAAGATGCAGGATTGAGAAGTAAGTAGAATCTAGGCCAAAGACACTGCTTGTATAAAAATACAAAGAGAGAAGATAGAGCATCTTTTATGAGAAACACTACAGAGAGACAATTTGATTGGGCAGTGGAATGCTTGGAAGGGAGTAATGTCTAATGAGGAAGGGCAGAATGCTAGTTTGGATAAATGTAAAACGCTCAACATTTCAAAAGTAATAGTTTATAGTTATTTATAGAAGTAATATGAAAATACTGGGATTAATTGAAAAAGAAGACATTTAGCAGATATTTTCATTTCAGGAAAATTAGTTTGACAGAGCTATACAGGATGGATCATGGGCATGGAAGGGAGATTTTTTTAAGACAGGATACTCAATTTAGCTAATATAGTAGGCCCAGTGAACAACTGGCAAGGGTCAAAACTATATTGGTGGCTGCATGATGAAAGAAAAAGGAATGGATGTTTTGGAAGTAGAAATGAAAAGATTTGGTAACTGATTAGCCAACTGTGATGAAGGAAAGTCAGTGAGAATGTCAAGTTTGAGAATCTTACAAAAGGCAACTAAAAGAAGTGAGACATGGAGTACAATTAGAGAATTGGTTCAATTACTGGAAACTCTATAACTGAACATAATAATTATTCATAGAATAAACCTTAATACTCAGCTAGGCCAACAAATTTAAAGATTACAAAGTAAATTTCTCGTATGATTCTTAGAAAATACTCCTTGAGTAAAGTATAATTATCTCAATTTTATGAATGAAAATACTAATGTTTACAAAGGTTAGTTGATTTGGTTAGGAAAACAGATTTTAAGCAATGCCAAGATAGCAGAAAAAGTACATAGAACAGCTTATCTCTACCAAATTACCATGTCCAAAACTATGACAAAATGTCTAAAAAAATTCTGGAGTAGCATGACATGCAAAAAGTTGGAGTAAAAGAAATTTTCAGCACAAAACAACTTAGAAGGCCAGTGTGAAAAATCTACTGCATCAGGGTGAAAACAGAGCCAAGAGCAATGGAGGACCCACCATAGCTACAGACTTTGGGGTGACTGAATCAGAAGCAAAGGCTTCTGGAGCTCTCGGCCATAGATGGTAAAGGAGTGAGGGTCAGAAAATTGCTCAGAAGGAGATTATAGGGATCCTTTCCTGGTTCTGGGTGCAAGACTCTAATCACATTGTCCATACACAAATCCTGGTCATAGTCCTGGGTTGCTGTCTCAGAGTGAGAAAGAGCACTACCACACACCAGCACTTGTGACCACAGAGGAGCAAGGGACCATAGACATAGTTCTAAGGCTGAAAAGAGTGCTTAGTGTTACTCAAAGATCAGAGCACAGGGAAGAAAGTATTAGACATCCCTTCACTTACATCATACCTACTTGAAAGAACTAAAAGCAGATAGATCCCCAAAGCTACCTCTGAATGCAGCTGCATAAAAACCTGAACCTTGGAAAAATACTCCCTTCAACACAGCTACAGAGTCCAACTGTAAGTTTCTTTTTTATAAATGAAAAGTAAAAGACTGAAAAATGAGCAAACACCAAACAAAAAAGAAAGAAAACTCAATATAGAAAATTATGTTGGTGACAGGGAAGATCAAAATGTTAAACTCAGAAGAAAACGACATCAATACATCCAAATGCACCAATCACCTCCTAAAAGAGATCCCAAAAAGAAAACTCCACGGAATATTATAGCCACATTCCAGAACTGTTAGGTCAAGGAGAAAATATTGTAAGAAGGCCAAAAGAAAAATTTCAAATAAAATGAAGCCATACTTAGGATAGCAAAAGATTTAGTAGGTTCTACCTTAAAGAATGAGAGAACTTGGTATATGACATTCCAGGGGACAACCCAAAATCACTTAACTAGCAAAACTGAGCATAATCCTTTAGGGAGAAAATGTATTTTCAGTGAAATAGAGGACTTTCAAGCATTTCTGATGAAAAGAACAGAACTGAATAGAATTTTTTATCTCAAATACAAGACTCAAGAGAAACATAAAGAGATAAACAAGAAAGGAAATAAAAAACATTAAATAAGGTTAAACTGTATGGGAAGATGATTCCTTTTATGCCTAAGATCTTTATTGGGCAGTTAGAAGACACACACACACACACACACACACACACACATATATATATATATATATATATATATATATATATA
>NW_025391938.1:0-6918 GCF_016433145.1 Gracilinanus agilis | reverse complement strand
TCTTATCTTCCATCTTAGAATCAATACTATGTATTGGTTCCAAGGCAGAAGAGCTGTAAGGGTAGGCAATTGGAGTTAAGTGACTTGCCCAGGGGCACACAGCCAGGAAGTGTCTGAGGCCAGATTTGAACCTAGGACCTCCCATCTCTAGGCCTGGCTCTCAATCCACTGAGCTACCCAGCTACTATCCCTTCCCCCCCCCCCTTTATTTTAGAGGATGGATTAGGCAATGTTTCAGGCCTCTTTTAACTCAGAAATTTTGAGATTCCGTGAGGATCCAATGAAATCTTTGATAGATTAGATAATGCATTTATTAAGGGCTTAACTATGTGCTTGGCACTGTGGATACAAGGCAGCCCACCTTCAAGGATCTTCTCTTCTCATGGGGACAATCACATGTAAAAGGGAGCTGAAAAGAAGAGGGATGGTTGTCAATGCAGAGAATTAGAATTCAGGAGAGAGGAATGAACTACTCCTGGATCCCTTCTAAAATAGAGATCTGGGCAGGCAGATACCAGTCTGGAGAAAGGGGCCTCAGGGTGGAGTTTTCTCCTGAGTGGGAAGGCAAAGAGGAGAAGGACATTACATAAGCTAGCTGGATGCTGATTGCCCAACTTCCTTACCTCTTCCCCTCACCTGACCCACCTAGTGTGGCCATCAAGTTCGTGGAAAACACCTAATAAAAGACCAAGCTGATGATGGAAGTTCTTGGAATTTGGAGGTCAGTTTGGAAGACAACATACAGACAGATGGGCCAACTCTGCCCTCCCCTCCCCACTCCCATTTTTAGTTCAGTAAACAGCCATGTCAGGAGAACAGTCAGAAGGGGTTTAAAGGAAGATTTCACTGAGCTGGATAGACATGAATATGTTGGCAAAAAATATCATTTGGTGGAATAGAAAGAAAATGGTGATACTACACAGTTTTCTTTTGAGTTTGCCAAAGTATTGACTAAACTTTTTTACAAAAATCATTTATGAGCAAATGAGTTATCCTTGGCAGTCAGGACAACCACACAATGGTTTGCACACAATAGCCTGATCACATTTCTGTTATTCATTAATTCATCCATCCATTCATTCAGCAAGTATTTATGCAGTACAGTCCTACTGGGAAAATCACTTAAACTTGTTTGCCTCAGTTTCTCCATCTGTAAAATGAGCTGGAGAAGGAAATGGCAAAGCACCCCATTATCTTTGCCATGAAAACCTCAAATAGGGTCCTGAAGAGTCAGACTAACAAAAGGTGTTGGGCATTTCAGATACATAGACTAAATGAAAATTCAGTCCCATTCCTCATGGAACATCCTGGACTTTTAGGGAGATATGAAATCTACATTGATAAATAAATACAATATAATTTGGGGGAGCTAGAGCTCTACAAGCCAGGAGGATCAATAAAGTCTCCCGATCAAAATAACACTTGAGTTGAGGATGGATTCTGAAAGATGGAGGAAGGGGAAAATGCATCCTCGGCACCTGAAAAAGCATGGAGGCAGGATGCTATGTTTCGGGTCCAGCCAGTAGGCTTGTTTGGCAAAATTGGAAAGTATGGGAAGTCAAACAATGTGAAAGAAGTATAGAAAGGTAAGCTGAGGAGTTCATCCTAGAGGAATAGGGAGTCCCTGGAGTTCTAAAGAAGATGTGTGCTTCAACAAGATCATTTTGGTAGCTGTGTGGAGCTACTGAATAAATTTAGAGCTTGAAGGGGACTCAAGAGTCTTTCTGGTTCAATGGATTAGACAGAGGAAATACCAAAGCTAGGAGACCAATTAAGAGGTTATTGACTAATTAGGAGGTTAGAGTACAGTAAGCCTCCTTCTTGTTCTAATGAATTCAACAGCCTGTTGTTATTTCTCAGCTAAGTTTTGGGTCTCCCTTTGGAGTGTTATTCCATCCCAACTAATTATGACATCCAATGTAAGATGGTCAATTTCCCCATTCAGCTCATCGAAGGATCAGACTCTTGCTTCCTTTGTCCCTTTAACATTCAGACAGTACTTTCAGAACATGTCTTCTCTCTTAGGAGTTCATAACGCTTCTGTGTAGTACAGACTTCTTTGGAAGTCTAGGGAAGCCTCTGAATCATTGGTCTCAGAATAATGTTTTTAAACACAGAAAATTAAATAGATAAGGTTGCAAAGGAAATGGATTATACTGAGAGGCAGTTAAAAAACCAAAACCAAGTTCTGGGCCCCAGGATAAAAACCCCTGCTCTATCTCCTAGATAGGATCTGCCCTACCTTTGTCTCAAATGGAGGGTACCTAGGCTATACCTCCTGACTCAATGTGTCAATCAACAAACATACACTGGGTGACCCACACTATATTGGGTAAGTTTTCAGAGCTTTGGGGGCTGGACTGTGTCTTTATGAGTCTAGGCATTTTCTCTCTTTTCTGAGGCCAAGGTCATTCATTGGCTTTCTTCTTGAATTTAGCCTCTCCTCCCTCTGCTCGCCAAAGTCGTAAATGCCAGGGAATGAGCAGCCCATGGTCCAAAGTCACACAAAGGATTTGGACTCAAGCAGGCGGCTGATTGCCAGGGCATATTAACTAACAAGAGACAAAAATTCTAGTGGAAGGAAGTGAGGACAGTGATCGCTTCCTTGGTCACGTGCTTGGCTGTAAACAGCCTGGTGGTGGTCAGCAGCCTTCCAGACAGACCTTGATACCTATTTGGGATTCCTCAGTGGAGGGGCTGTTTTTATAAACTATTTTCCTGCCAACTGGCATGGGGCACATCTCAGGTTTCAGATTGGGTAAAACCATCTTGTACCTATTCCTTCGCCTCTATATCTTATCTCTGATGTTGGGCCAACCTTTGGGGAGGCCCCAACCTCTCAGCTATGAAATCCTCAGCTATAGAAAGAGGGAATTGGACTAAATCAGTGATGGGCAAACTATGGCTCGAGGGACAGATGAGGCCCCCTGAAATGTTCTATCCGTCCGTGTGACATTATTCCTAATCCGACAAATACAATACAATGAAATTTCGAAAGAGCTGCCTTAGAAATAGACTGACAGATGAGCACTTCCTTTCCTCTGTCCCCTTCTTTAAAAAGTTTGCCCATCATTGGACTAAATGGTTTCTGGGGTTCTCTCAAGCTTTTGATCAAGGTATGTTCTCTAATGGCTTTCCATCCTGGGAAGGGAAGCTAGGTAGCAAATGGTGCAATGGCTAGAGTGATAATATATGGAGGCAGGAAGACCTGAGTTTGTATCCTCCCACCTGTGTGACCCTGGAAAAGTAACTTATCCTCTCAGGTTTTCTGATCTGTAAAATGGAGCCAATCATAGCACTTAATTCATGGGTTTTTTTTTTATGTGAAACAAATGAAATAAGATAAAAAGCACTTTGTGAACCTTGAAGTGTTTTATAAATGTTGTTGTTATTCCTGTTTTCCTTCCTCCTTCTTTCCTAGTGCTTCTTTTTTTCTCTCTCTCCTTCCCATTACTTTCCAGGCAGTATGATACCTTTGTAAACATACTTATACCTTATAAATGTACTTGAAATGTAAATGAATTTGTAAATGAAAATAAATTTGATGTCCGAAGATCTGGGTTCAAATCTTGGCTTTGTCACTCGTTATCCGTGTAACCCTGGAACAAGTGACTTATTGTCTCTGTCTCTGAGTCTCAGTATCCTCATGTGGCAAATAAGAGGTTAGACTTAGTAGCCTTTAGGGTCTCTTCCAGCTTAGTTAATGAGCCTCTGGGCTTATGGTACTAGTGACAAGTAGGTGAGGGTACCTGAGTTGGGCAGAGGAATGCCTGGTCAGAATGTGGATCGGCATCCCGTTGCCTGGTTTCATGGTTATCCTTGAAAATCTTCTCCCTGTTCATGTTAGCAAGTTGAAGGTCATGTAGAAGCTCATTTCTTTAATCAGCAGATAGACTGTTGCCTGGATGCAGGATCAAAGGATATTAGAGTTAGAGCTGGAAAGGATTTTGGAGATCATTAATCATAGAATCTTAAAATCATAGATTTAGACTTTGAAATTTCATCTAGGCCAGCCCCTTCACTTTATAGCAAAGGAAAGCAAGGTCTGTGGAGGTAAAGGGAGCCCAAGGTCACACAGGTAGGAAGTGGCAAAGCCAGGATCTGACCCCCCCATTCCATGGCTCTGTTTCCACTGTAACTCAGTAGACTTGCCCAGCCTCCACTCATATCTTCTTTTGGTAACATAACGGCAAAGCAAAGACTGTTTGGGAATCTGCTCCATTTCAAGTAAGTGGTCCAAGCTCCAGATGATTGTCTAGAGGAGATGGGTGGGGCCAGCCAGGCGGGCAGGATGCCCAGTGTCCTGTGAGGGGCACTGTTGAATCACTCTCCACTCATTCCACCACATATCTGTGGCTCTGTGAACCCATTCCACCCTCTGTTCTCTTTCAGTCCCATGTGCGTTTTTCAAGAAGAATGTACAAGAAGACAGTCTAATGGGGGTCAGCTGCAGCCCTGAGCTTTATTAAAGGCTGGCTGGAAACCACATGAAGTGACAGCTTCAGTCCACAGATGAGCTCTGTTTCTCTTCCAGGCTAGCGTGGATGATTCATTGTGTATTTGTTCTTCAGCCTGCACCACCTTGCCTCCTTAGCCTGGAGAGAATGAAAAGCTGGCTTTCTGTCATTTCCTTTTTTCTTTGACTTTCCCTGCCCTTGGAGAGGATAGTCAAATGTAGGAAGAAATCCATCTTGGATGCTTCTGGATGGATGGGTTTAGAGGCATAGGTGTAACTAAGGTAAGGTGGTCTGGCCTTTGCCCCAGGGTAGTAACAGCCAAAAAAGAAACACTTCCTCCTCATACTTGGCCAACTCCAGCCCTCAACACAGAGTGTGATTAACCTCTTCCTACCATTTGGTAGCCTAAGGCCAAGGGGATTCTTGTGCTGGGGCAGCTGCAGTTAAAGTGAGGGGTGGGGGGAAGAGCACATTACAGAGAATAAATTACTCGTCATGAAGTCATTTCAGGAAGGAGACATCCCATTCTCTAAAAATAGCCAGCCTGTAGCCTATGGTATAGCTCCTACCAACCCTATCACCACAGCACCTCTCTTCTGAGACCAGCTCTCTCCCTTTCCCCTGCCCACCCTTCACCCTCTACTTCTATCTCCTCCTGGGGGTTGGGAATGGTCGGTCATACTGTTGAGTAAAGGCTGGGGTTTCTAGGCAATAAGATGCCTCATCCCTGAATGAAGAGTAAGTTATTGTCTATAGATGTTCCTCCCATGTGCCCTACCACTACTTCAACTGCAATCACAGCCCTTAGAGATTCAATGCCTGCTTTTCTTTCACAGACTGAGAGACTAGATGGGTGGTGAGCTGGGGGCGGGGAGGAGAGGGGTGAGAGAGAGACAGAGACAGAGACAGACAGAGACAGAGAGAAGAGAGGGAGAGAAAGAAACAGAGAGAAGAGAGACGGAGACAGAGAGAGGCAGAAAGAAAGAGAGAAGAGAGAGACAGACAGAGAGAGACACAGAGAGAGAGAGAGAAAGGAAGAGAGAAAGAAACGGAAGAGAGGGAGAGACAGAGACAGAGAGAAATAGAGAAGAGACAGACAGAGACAGAGAGAGAGAGAGAGAGAAGAGACAGAAAGAGAGATTTATGCTAAACATTGGGCTACTTTAGACCTTGATGACCTTGATCCAACTTGGGCCATGAGAGTGAGTGTTGCAAAGCACCCTTTCCAAAAAGGGCCAAGTCAGCCTCAGACTCTACTTTCAAGCATGGAAAGGGCAGGCAGTGTTGGGCAGTCTGTGTGGATTTTTACTACAGTCCATCCCGGGCATGCCTCACACAATAGGAGGCTTTCAAAAATGATTTCTTGAATAAGTGAATGGATAAATAAATGGTACAAAGAACTGAGTTGCCTTGGGAAGCTGTGATAGGGCACATAATTGAAGTCGGCATGCCCGTGTACATTGATAAAGCTTCCCTGAATATTTGCTAATATAATAATAGTAGTCACCATTTCCCATGGTGTTTTTGAGTTTCCAATGCACTTTCTCATACATTAGCTCATATATGCCACCCAACAACTGTATGAAGTAGGTACTTAATGGATGATAATTTTACAGACTGAGACTCAAGGAGAGGGTAAGCGACTTCCCTGTGGTCACACAGCTAGAAAGGGTCGGAGGTAAGAGGCTTCGGAACTCCGTGACCAGCACTGTATCCACTACATATGACTGTCTCTTCATCTATTCTCATGTGGCCATTTAGCTTCCAACAGAGAACTCTATGCTCTGACCACAGAAAGCACCCCTAGCCTTATGCCACCAAATGGGACATTTAAATTCAACTCAAGGAAGAACCTCCTAATAATCAGAGCTGTGTGTAAATGGAATAGCTCATCTCTCACATGGTGAATTCCCAGTTACTGGAGATAACCAAACTGAAACAAGGTGGCTACTTGCCAAGGATATTTTTGAGGGGATTCCACTTCAGATATAAGGCAGGCAGCAGAGTACAACATAAAGTATACATGCTCTAGGGCCTGGGTGGAATCCTACCTCTGATATTTACTTCCTATCTCTCTTCAGGCAAGTTATTTTGCATCTCTGGGCCTCAGTTTCCTCACTTGTTAGATGAAGAGATTTGTCTAATTGGCTGCCAAGGTTCCTTCCTCAGTTCCTGGGAGTCTCTGGTCTTGTAAATGGCCCTGTAGGAGGATGTAACTGATACCATTGTTATCTTTAAAAAAAAAAGACTTCAAATTTAATGTGATGTCAAAGCATGTAATGAGAGCCGACTTCTGGGCTTTCTCAGTATCATATACTATAACTCTAATTTTGTAAGATATTAGAACCGTAAGAGACATTAGAATTCATAAAGGACAACCCCTCTATTCTTTCAGAAAGGGAAATTGAGTCACAGAAGGGATCATAGGTTGAGAAGTTGGAAGACTTGGAGGTTGTCTATT
>NW_025391937.1:0-4740 GCF_016433145.1 Gracilinanus agilis | reverse complement strand
AATCCAGTTGGCAGATTTAGTAATGGATAGAACTTGCAAACGGCCTAGACATAGTGGTGCATACCTACCTTCCTTACTTTCTTGCTACTTAGTAAGCTGGTGGCTAGATTAAGCTCAGAAATTTTGAGTTATATTGGTTAACCCAACTGGATATCCAGTTTAAGTTTCAGCAACCCAGTAGTGGGTTTATTCTTACAGGCAAAGACTAGATGATCACTTGCCAGCCATATTATCGATAGTAATCTGACTGTAATCCTAACCTAACACTAGTCTGCCCTTGTATATTTTGTATATACTCTGTCTAAGAGACAGAGCTGTTGATTAGATAGAAATATAAGCTCTTTGAGAACACCAACTGTTTCATTTTTGCCTCTATAATTCCAGAACTATGCACAATATTTGGCATATAGCAGATTGCTTAATGCTTGCTAACTGACATAGAGGATTTTTATTCAGGTCCAGGCTGACCACTGAGGTATCTCCTGATTCTGAGGTTCTATGATTCTGGTAAGGGAAAGCAATAAGAGGGAGAAATAAAAATATTCACAAAGAGAAGAAGAAAAAGGGATAAGGGAAGTGCTGGAAAGCAATCAGTAATTGTCCGAGGTCCCAATGGGGCCATTACTTCACTAGTAAGACCTGGAACTCAACATTTTGTCTGATATCCCCTTGTACACTTGTACCATAAGAACACAGGGAGATATGTGTCCTCCAGGAGCCTGGGGATTTTTTCCTCAGTGACTACTTTTTAGTACAGATGGAAAATGACTAATGTAGAAACATGATTTTCTGTACTTGCTGCCATTGTTCTTTTCTGTGTGTCTCTTGGAAATGCATCGTTATCACAGGGCTATTGCTTCCTTCCAGAAAAATAGAATTCCTCTTTCCTGGCCTGAGACTCACATGACTAGAATTACAAAGAAATAGCATTTTATAGTCAAACCATGGATCTGGAGTTGGGGAGTTTTGAGTTTGAGTCCTGCCCTGAATGCTTACAAGCCTTTTAGCTATTCTGAGACTCTGGTCATCCCGTAAATTACAAATATCAATAACCATAGCAACCATCTCATAGAATTTTTAATGGTATCAGATGAAACTAAGGTGTTTTATCTACCAAGAAGGAATATGTAAATGACTGCTGTCTTATCATGATTACTCTGGGAAAGAGCTGTTCCCTTCCCTCCCACATTCAGTGAGAGGGAACTGGAATGGTTTTAGGCCCACATTTCCTACAGACATAGGGAGCCATGGATGGTCTTCTATCTCCTAGCTCAAAGTAATAGTAAGAATCATCCATTCAATAAACTTTTAGGTTCAGCCCACTCTGCATATGGTGCCTTGCCTGTTTTATTTTTTTTTCTTTTCAACTCCATAGAATAAAATGCAGTGGTACTTGGTACCTGTTATTCCCCACCTCCCCACTCTTCTCCTCTCACCGTTTGTGTGTTGTCTCCATCCATTAAGTTGCAAGATCCTTGAGGGCAGGAACTGTCTTTTTTTTATTAATTGTATCACCAGCATTTAGCACAGGGCTTAGGAAAGAGTGTTTAAAAAATGTTTAGTGGATTGAATTGGAATGGAGATAAAAGGGTAGTATTACCTCCATTGTAGTTGTAGAAATGGAGGTCCATTTGTAGGAACTGGCCCAGCGTCAGAGATAGGATTTTAGCACAGGTCTTCCTAACACTAGATGTACAGCTCTAATCCACTAATCATGACTGCCTTTTTTGTAATGTTCAGATTTTGAATTGGGAATATCTAGCTAATCTCATTTTTATAGAGTTTTTGGTTGTCATTCAGTTGTTTTCCATTCCTATTTGACGTTTAGTGAGCCTACTTGGGGTTTTCCTGACAAAGACATTAGAGTGGTTTGCCATTTCCTTTCCCAGCTCATTTGGCAGATGAAGAAACTGAGGCCAGTAGGGTTAAGTGATTTGCCCTTCACTTAACTCACAGAGCTTGTGAGCATCCAAGCCTAGATTTGAACTCAAGAAGATGAGTCTTCCTGACTCCAGACCTAGTGCGTTATACACTGTACCACTTAGCTGCCCTTTATAGTAGATTAGGTAGATTTTTATTGTTGCTTCACTTTTATGAAAGAACAGCCATGTTAGTTTTCTTTGTGTAAATGAGCTACTCAGAAGGTGTTAGACCAAAGCTATTAGTCTGAAGAAAAGAATACAAGATATGAAGGGAAATGACATAGACTTAAAACTCCACTTTGCCACTTATCAAAAGGGTGACCTTGGGTAAAACATTTATCATCTCAGGCTTCACAGTTTCTTTATCCAAAAAGTAAGGGGATTGAACAAGATCAGGGTTCTTAATCTGAGGCTCATGGACTCCCATGGGATCTAGGATAGCTTTCAAGGCAGAATGGGGAAGCAGAAGGGGTCTACAAAGACAGATGGGGAAAATGCATCATTATTTCAAGATCATTGATCTCTTTCATAATGCTATATGTTTTATTTTATTCATTTTAAAATCTTATTCTTAGAAGGGACAAAAGGTTACAGCAGGCTGTCCAAGTGCTCATAGCATGAATCCCTAGTGCTAAACCTTTGATTCTGTGAAAATAAACTAACAGCGCAAAACAAGGGAGGGAGAGAGAGGGAAAAATCATTTTTAAAAGGACAATTCACAATAATAGCTAGCATTTATGTAGCACTTTTGGGTTTGCAAAGCACTTTACTAATGTTAGATCATTTTCTTTTCACAACAACCCTAGAAGGGAGATGATACTCTTATGATTTCCACTTTACAAATGAGGAAACTGAGGGATATAATGTCACCCCACTAGTAAATGTCTGAAGCTGGATTTAAATTCAGCTGTGCACCCAGCTGCCTTTTATGAAAGGGGTAATGCTCATTTCTGTTCCAGGGGGGTCTGTCTATTTCTGAACATTCGGAGGCATATGTCTTTATTTGCACAATTTTTCAAGAATATGCAAGAAAGGTAAATTGCTCTTTTTGCCAACTACAGGTATTTTTTATGTTCTTGCTCTTCCTCTTTCACACCAGCTTTCATTATGAATATATCCCTTCCTCCTCTTCTCTCCACCCTGTGAGCCAACCCTTAGAACAAAGAATTTTTTAAAGGTAGAAAAAGCCAACCAAAACACCATCTGAGACTGACAGGCTATACATCTAATACTCATGATTTCCCCCTCCCACCTCTTCAGTCATGAGGAGATACATTTTCTATTCTATGTTGAGGCCATTAAAATTATGATTATGTCCTAATTAGCAAGAATAGTGACTCCCCTGAAGTTGAAATATTTTATTTAATTATAATCTTACATAGTGAGAATCTGAATACAAGTGACCACTTTAAAGGATTATTTGTTCTAATTAAGATCTGGATGTACACAGTGTTCAATTTGGGTTATTTGTTCTTTTTATTTGCTGCTAATCAAAGGCAGAATACATTCTCAAAATAGCTAATGTTCACATTTTTCAATGAAGGAAAGGCAAATTTGCTCTAAGTGAATATTTTAGACACTGTTAAAGGGAGTTGGCAATGAGTCTACAAATGAGCTATGCTGCTGTGCTGTCGTAACATCTAAGAAGATTCCCCCTGATAGTGCATATCCGCTAAGGGCTGGGGTCTAAAGGATATGTCTAGAAGTCCCAGCAGGGTGGTTTGACATCATTCTGCCCACATGAGCAGAACATTGGTGTTTTCTGGAATGTGGGCTTGGGCAGCCGCATCCGCTGTCTTTGAGAAGGGAGACAGCCATGGCTGTAACTTTCCAGACTGCAGTGCACCAGAAAGGTTGGCACTCTGTAGAGCACTCTGTCTCTGGAGAAGTATTGCAAATGTGGGGAGATGGTGAAAGGAGGATTGGTGGCAGCCTATTTCAAAGTGTTTTATGGGTCTCTACCATTGATAGCTCTCTTAGGCAATGACTTTGGGCTGTCAGTCCTGGAAACCAGTAGACGATGATGGTGGCAGGAATGAAACTTGACAGAGGAAAAGAAGAGAGACAGGTTGAGTTACAACTGACATCAAAAGAGCTGACTTTGACTCAGAATACTTTAAGATGTGTTTTTTTCCTCAATATCTTCTCCCAGCTCTCTCAAAAAAGAATATGGGAAGAGGTGGTAAATGTATCATTGATGGAGCATCCAGTGGGGATTTATTAAAGTGTTAGCCTAGGTTTTTGCAGGGTGATGTTCTAGAGGGGAACCTGACTTAGGAGACAGGAGAACTGGGTTCTACTCTTAAAACATTTAGCAGTAGGACCTTGGACAGGTTGCTTTACTCTTGTGAATCTCAGTCTCCCATTAAGTAAAATTCAAGAGCTGGACAAGGTGATAACCACAGTCCTTGTATACCTTCTCATGAGCACATAAATCCCTTGAAGCAGGAACTGTTTCATTCTTGTCTTTGTCTCCCTAACTCCTAGAAAATAAATGGCATATAGTTGGCACTTAATAAGTGCTTACTGGATTTGATTAATTGTATTACCTGAAAGATCTTACTGCTGTATATTTTGATGGTTCCTTACTTTACATTTAGATACAATTAAGACTCAGACTTACAGATTTAGAGTTGGAAGGGACCTAAGAGGACATTTACTTTAACCCCCTCATTTTGTAGAAGAGGAAACTGTAGCCCCATGGGTTAATGTGACTTCCCATTGACAAGCACTAATAACAGCAGAGTTGAGATTTGAACTCAGGATCTCTGGAAAGAAAGAAAGAAAGAAAGAAAGAAAGAAAGAAAGAAAGAAAGAA
>NW_025391936.1:0-8351 GCF_016433145.1 Gracilinanus agilis | reverse complement strand
CAGCGAATGCACAACTGTTAATTATAACTCTGAATGTGAATGGGATGAACTAGCTCATAAAATGGAAGCAAATAGCAGAGTCGATCAGAAACCAAAATCCCACCATATGTTGTCTACAAGAAACACATATGACGTGGGTGGACATACACAAGTTTAAGGTGAAGGGCTTGAGCAAAATCTTTTGGGCGTCAAATGAGAAAAAGAAGGCAGGAGTGGGTATTATGATTTCTGACAAAGCCAAAGTAAAAATAGATATGATTAAAAAAGACAGGGAAGGCCATTACATCCTGATTAAAGGCAGTATAAACAATAAGGAAATAACACAGCTCAATATGTATGCACCAAGTGGCATAGCATCCAGATTCATAAAGGAGAAACTGGCAGAGCTCAAGAAGGAAATAGGTAGTAAAACCATACCAGTGGGAGATGTAAATATCCCTCTTTCATATCTATATAAATCAAACCAAAAAATAAATAAGAAAGAGGTAAGAGAGGTGAATGAAGTCCTAGAAAAAATTGATTTAATTGATATGTGGAGAAAAATAAATAGGGACAAAAAGGAATACACCTTCTTTTCGGCTGCACATAGTACATTCACAAAGATTGACCATGTAATAGGGCATAGAAACATTGCAAACAAATGCAAAAGACCAGATATAATAAATGTAACCTTCTCAGATCATAATGCAATAAAAATCAAGGGCACCTAGACAGGCAAATCAAAAACTAATTGGAAATTAAATAATATGATTCTCCAAAACCAATTAGTCAAAGAAGAAATCATAGAAACAATCAACAATTTCATTAAAGAGAATGACAATGATGAGACATCTTACCAAACTCTGTGGGATGCAGCCAAGGCAGTACTCTGGGGGAAGTTTATATCCTTGAGTGCATATATTAACAAACTAGGGAGGGCAGAGATTAATGAATTGGGCATGCAACTCAAAAAAACTAGAAAGAGAGCAAATTAAAAATCTCCAGATGAAAACTAAATTAGAAATAGTAAAAATCAAGGGAGAAATTAATAAAATCGAAAGTAAAAGAACTATTGAATTAATAAATAAGACTAGAAGCTGGTATTTTGAAAAAAAAACAGATAAAATAGACAAAGTATTGGTCAATTTAATGAGAAAAAGGAAAGAAGAAAAATAAATTGACAGTATCAAAGATGAAAAGGGAGACATCACCTCTAATGAGGGGGAAATTAAGGCAATCATTAAAAACTATTTTGCCAATTATATGGCAATAAACATAACAATTTAGGATATATGGATGAATATTTACAAAAATATAAATTGCCTAGATTAACAGCAGAAGAAATAGAATACCTAATTAATCCCATATCAGAAAAAGAAATTGAACAAGCCATCAAAGAACTCCCTAAGAAAAATTCGCCAGGGCCTGATGGATTCACAAGTGAATTCTATCAAACATTCAGAGCAACTAATCCCAATACTACACAAATTATCTGATATGATAAGCAAAAGAGGAATCCTACCAAATTCCTTTTATGACACAAATATGGTACTGATTCCAAAGCCAGGTAGATCAAAAACAGAGAAAGAAAACTATAGACCAATCTCCCTAATGAACATAGATGCAAAAATCCTAAATAGAATACTAGCAAAGAGACTCCAGCAAGTAATGAAGAACATCATCCACCATGATCAGGTGGGATTCATACCAGGAATGCAAGGATGGTTCAACATTAGGAAAACCATCCACATAATTGACCATATCAACAAACTAACAAACAAAAATCACATGATTATCTCAATAGATGCTGAAAAAGCCTTTGACAAAAATACAGCACCTATTCCTATGGAAAACACTGGAAAGTATAGGAATAGAAGGTCCTTTCCTAAAAACAATAAACAGTTAATAACTAAAACCATCAACAAGCATCATATGCAACGGGAATAAATTAGAAGCCTTTCCAATAAGATCAGGAGTGAAACAAGGATGCCCATTATCTCCTCTATTATTTAACATTGTACTAGAAACACTAGCAGTAGTAATTAGAGAAGAAAAAGAAATTGAGGGCATTAAAATAGGCAAGGAGGAGACTAAGCTATCACTCTTCGCAGATGATATGATGGTCTACTTAAAAAATTCTAGAGAATCAACTAAGAAGCTTGTAGAAATAATCAACAACTTTAGCAAAGTTTCAGGATACAAAATAAATGCACATAAATCATCAGCATTTCTGTATATTTCCAACACATCACAGCAGCAAGAGGTAGAAAGAGAAACACCATTTAAAATCACCCTAGATAATATAAAATACTTAGGAATCTATCTACCAAAACAAACACAGGAATTATACGAAAACAACTACAAAACACTTTGCAAACGAATAAAACTAGATCTAAACAATTGGAAAGCCATTGATTGCTCATGGGTAGGACGAGCTAACATAATAAAAATGACCATTCTACCCAAATTAATTTACCTATTTAGTGCCATACCTATCAAATTACCAAAAAACTTTTTCACTGAAATAGGAAAAACTATAACAAACTTCATTTGGAATAACAAAAGATCAAGAATATCAAGGGAAATAATGAAAAAAATGTGAAGGAAGGGTAGGGCCTAGCAGTACCAGATATTAAACTACACCATAAAGCAGTGGTCATCAAAACAATATGGTATTGGCTAAGAGACAGACAGGAGGATTAGTGGAATAGATCTGGGGTAAGTGACGTCAGCAAGACAGTATATGATAAACACAAAGAGCCCAATTTTTGGAACAAAAATCCACTATTTGACAAAAACTGTTGGGAAATTTGGAAAACAGTATGGGAGAGATTAGGTTTAGATCAACATCTCACACCCTACACCAAGATAAATTCAGAATGAGTGAATGACTTGAATATAAAGAGGGAAACTTTAAATAAGTTAAGTGAACACAGAATAGTATACTTGTCAGATCTCTGGGAAAGGAAAGATTTTAAAACCAAGCAAGAGTTAGAGAAAATTACAAAATGTAAAATAAATGATTTTGATTATATCAAACTAAAAAGCTTTTGTACAAACCAAAACAATGTAGCCAAGATCAGAAGGGAAACAACAAACTGGGAAAAAATCTTTATAACCAAAAACTCTGACAAGCGTCTAATTACTCAAATATATAAGGAGTTAAATCAATTGTATAAAAATTCAAGCCATTCCCCAATTGATAAATGGGCAAGAGACATTAATAGGCAATTTTTAGGTAAAGAAATCAAAAGTATCAATAAGCACATGAGAAAGTGTTCTAAATCTCTAATAATTTGAGAAATGCAAATCAAAACAACTCTGAGGTATCACCTCACACAGAATGGCTAAAATGAAACAAGGGGAGAGTAATGAATGTTGGAGGGGATGTGGCAAAATTGGGACATTAATACATTGCTGGTGGAATTGTGAACTGATCCAACCATTCTGGATGGCAATTTGGATCTATGCTCAAAGGTCTATAAAAGAATGCCTGCCCTTTCATCCAGCCATACCATTGTTGGGATTGTACCCCAAAGACCTCATAGATAAACAGACTTGCATGAAAATATTTATAGCCTTGCTTTTTGTGGTGGCAAAAAACTGGAAAATGAGGGTATGCCCTTCAATTGGGGAATGGCTGAACAAATCGTGGTATTTGCTGTTGATGGAATACTATTGTGCTAAAAGGAATAATAACCTGGAGGAATTCCTTGTGAATTGGAAAGACCTCCAGGAATTGATACATATTGAAAAGAGCAGAGCCAGAAGAACACTGTACACAGAGACTGATATACTGTGGTAAAATAGAATGTAATGGACTTCTATACTAGCAGCAATGCAATGACCCAGGACAATTCTGAGGGATTTATGGAAAAGAACGCTACCCACATTCAGAAGAAGAACAACAGGAGAGGAAACACAGAAGAAAATCAACTGCTTGAATACATGGGTTGATGAGGACATGATTGGGGATGGAAAGTACCACACCAATGCAACTACCAACAATTTGGAAATAGGTCTTGATTAATGACACATGTTAAAACCAGTGGAAATGCATATGGGCCAGGGGAGGGGGGATTTCAGGGGGTGAAGGGGAAAGTAAGAGCATAAATCATGTAACCATGTTAACTTTTCTAAAATATAAATATTAATAAATGTTTAAAATAAAAAAATGAAGGAACAGACTTCTTAGCTATGTGACCCCAGGCAAGGCACTTAGTCCCAGTTGCCAAGCCCTACCATTCCTTCTGCCTTGAAACCAATACTTACTAGATTCTAAGAAAGAAAGGATTCTTTAAAAGAGAAAGAAAATTATAGAACTGGAGAACATTTTATGGGTGAAGTATAATTTGGGACTTGAAAAAATAGATAATATTTCAGTAGGTAGAGAGCTTCTGAGAGAGAAAATTTCAAAGAATTGAGAATATGGAAACTCAGACATAGGTGAGAAAGCATATACAATTGTCTGGTTTCACTGGATATTTTCACTCCTACTACCCAACTGAAATGTCTTGAGAGAATGGGCTGGGTGAAATAATGGGCATGTATGAGAAAGGTTAGATGCTCAGGGCGACCTTAGATTACTCAGATAACTAATAGAAGTTGTGGTTTGCATTGAGTAAATGGGATGATCTCTTCCCTCTAGTATTTGAGAGACTTGGTAGAGAGTTGGTTGACTAGGATACATTTAAGAGATTTTAGGGCTCTCAGACAAATGTAAGGTGTGTAACTTACTTTTAATTTTTACTTTTTTCTTCATTATTTCCCATGATATTCTAGAGCTTTATAATTATTACTGAGTACTTTTCTTTTACTGAAGTTTTATACTATAATTCTCTTACAGAGAATTCCTTCCTTCTATTGAGGAATTTTTTGCATTTTTGCATTTTTCAGTCTCTCCATTAGTTATGGATGGTGAATCTCAACCCTTCCAATAAACACACACACACACACACACACACACACACACACACACACACACACACCTCACATTCTTTCTTCTAGACAATTTGTCTCTGCAATTGTTTTAGTTAATGCCATCCCAATCCTCCAGACCAGGTTCTAGGGAAGAAATGGGAAATTGTTAGCAACCATTCACAGTTCTCAATTTTTTGCCTGGACTTGTACAAGTGGAAAATCCTAGTGATGTAGTTTCTGCGCCCTTCTCCATCTGTAAGTTCCTAGATGGATTGTGTGGACATATATGGCTGAAACTTTCCTCTTACTCCTGGATCAAAGCAAGGACATGAATGAAACCAAGAGACAGAAACCATCTTCTTTCCTTCTTGTCGCCAGTATATAGTATTGATTCTAAGAGAGAAGGGAAGGTTTATGAGGTGTTTTTTTACTAATGGGAGTGGAGGCAAGATGGTGACTTAGAAAAAGCAGAAGTTGATTCCTCTGTGAAAACCCTTCCACACTAATCAAAAACAAAACATTTCAAGGGGGATAGCAAACCAAATCTAACAACAAGACAGAACTGAGGGACCCTCCTGCTCAATTCAACTTAAAAGGTAAACAGAGAAGGTTGAATTCTCAGTTTTAAGATTTAAGGAAAAGAAAGAAGGAAGGTCCCAGTTCCCCTTCCCCAAATATTGTGCTGAGACTTGGGCAGTTGGTGGTATCTCAGGGCGAAGGCTGCAATCAGGATGGAGAGCCTTGCTATCACAACTATGGGAAGCTGAGGGATCTGACCACAGCTGGCAAGAAGGCAGCTGGAGGAGAGAAATAGAGGAGGTAGCAGGCTGGTCAAGGCCTTTAGTCACCACGCCTCCATCTTGATCCTCTGCCTTTGAAAGTTTTGACCTCAGGACACATTTAGCTCTGCAGATCAGCTCAACTGCCACAGTTTATCAAGAGTGCATAGAAGAAGCCTATAGAGGACACAAAAGCCACAGAGCTAGCAAAAAGCCAGGAGACCAAGTGTACAAAAGAGAGAGAAAGCCAAACTCAACAAGAAGACAGAGTAATATGTCTCTCCTACTCAATTCACCCTGAAAGGTATGCAGAAAAGCTGAATTCTCAGATATTTGGGGGGCATTTTTTTTTAATTTTTATTTTTTAGAAAAATTTTCCATGGTTACATGATTCATGTTCTTACTCTTGCCTCCAGCCCCCCAACCCCACTCCCACCCCCATATTCAAGGCACATTTCCACTGTTTTAATATTTGTCATCAATCAAGACCTATTTCCATATTATTGATAATTGCACTAGGGTGGTCGTTTAGAGTCTACATCCCAAATCATGTCAGTATCAACCCATGTGTTCAAGCAGATGTTTCTCTTCTGTGTGTCTACTCCTATAGTTCTTCCTCTGAATGTGGGTAATGTTTTTTTTCCTATAAATCCCTCAGAATTATCCTGGAACATGGCATTGCTGCTAGTACAGATGTCCATTACTTTCGATTTTACCACAGTGTATCAGTTTCTGTGTACAATGTCCTTCTGGCTCTGCTCCTCTCACTCTGCATCAATTCCTGGAAGTCATTCCAGTTCCTATGGAATTCCTCCAATTTATTATTCCTTTGAGCACAATAGTATTCCATCACTAGCATATACCAAAATTTGTTCAGCCATTCCCCAATTGAAAGGCGTCCCTCATTTTCAAGTTTTTTGCCACCACAAAGAGCGAGGCTATAAATATTTTTGTACAAGTTTTTTATCTATGATCTCTTTGGGGTACAAACCCAGCAATGGTATGGCTGGATCAAAGGGCAGGCAGTCTTTTAGTGCTCTTTGAAGGAATAGTTCCAAATTGCCATCCAGAATGGTTAGATCAGTTCACAACTCCAATTTGGCAAATCCCCTCCAATATTTATTACTCTCCCCTTTTATCATTTAGCCAATCTGCTAGGTATAAGGTAGTACCACAGAGTTGTTTTGATTTGCATTTCTCTATTAGAGATTTAGAACACTTTCTCATGTGCTTATTGATACTTTTGATTTCTTTATTGCCTATTCATGTCCCTTGCCCATTTATCAATTGAGGAATGACTTGATTTTTTACACAATTGATTTAGCTACTTGTATATTTGAATAATTAGACCTCTGTCGGAGTTTTTTGTTATAAAGATTTTTTCCCAGTTTGTTGTTTCCCTTCTGGTTTTGGTTGAATTGTTTTTGTTTGTATAAAAACTTTTTAATTTAATATAATAAAAACTATTTATTTTATATTTTGTAATTTTTTCTGACTCTTGCTTGGTTTTAAAATCTTTCCTTTCTAGAAATCTGACAAGTATACTATTCTGTGCTCACCTAATTTACTTATAGTTTCCTTCTTTATATTAAAATCATTCACCCATTCTGAATTTATCTTGGTTTAGGGTGTGAGATTTTGATCTAAACCTAATCTCTCCCATATTGTTTTCCAATTTTCCCAGCAGTTTTTGTCAAAGAGTGGATTTTTGTCCCCAAAGTTGGGCTCTTTGTGTTTATCATATATACTGTCTTGCTGATGTCACTTACCCCAAATATATTCCACTCATCCACACTCCTATCTCTTAGCCAGTATCATATTGTTTTGATGACTACTGCTTTATTGAACAGTTTAAGATTTGGTACAGCTAAGGCTCCATCCTTCACATTTTTTTCATTCTCTCCCTTGATATTCTTGATCTTTTGTTCTTCCAAATGAACTTTGTTATAGTTTCTTTCTAATTCAGTTAAAAAGTTCCTTTGTAGTTTGATAGGTATGGCATTAAATAAGCAAATTAATTTGGTTAGAATGGTCATTTTTATTATGTTAGCTCATGCTACCCATGAGTAATCAATGTTTTTCTAATTGTTTAGATCTAGTTTTAATTGTTTGGAAAGTTTTTTTGTTGTTGTTCATTTAATTCCTGTGTTTGTATTGGCAGATAGATTCCTAAGTTTGGAAGAAAAAAAGATCAAGAATGTCAAGGGAAATAATGTAAAAAAAATCATGAAGGAAGGTGGGCAAGCAGTACCAGATATTAAACTGTACTATAAAGCAGTGGTCATCAAAACAATATGGTACTGGCTAAGAGATAGAAGCATGGATCAGTGGAATAAATTTGGGGTAAGTGACGTCAGCAAGACTGTCTATGTTAAACCCAAAGAGCCCAACTTTTGAGACAAAAATCCACTCTTTGACAAAAACTTCTGGGAAAATTGGAAAACAATATGGAAGACATTAGGTTTACATCAACATCTCACACCCTACACTGGGATTTTGACTTTAAATAATTACTTTATTGCAAATATTAATAATATGGAAATCAATTTTGAACAATGATACATGTATAACCCAGTTGGGATTGCTCTTCAGCTTAGGGAGTGGGGAGGGAAGAGGGGAGGGAAAGAATATGAATCAGGTAACCATGAAAAAAATATTCTTAATTAATTAATT
>NW_025391935.1:0-5683 GCF_016433145.1 Gracilinanus agilis | reverse complement strand
ACAAAAAATTAGAAAGCGAACAAATTAAAAATCCCCAGATGAAAACTAAATTAGAAATACTAAAAACCAAGGGAGAAATTAATAAAATCGAAAGTAAAAGAACTATTGAATTAATAAATAAGACTAGAAGCTGGTACTTTGAAAAAACAGATAAAATAGACAAAGTACTTATCAATCTAATAAAAAAAGGAAAGAAGAAAACCAAATTGATAGTATCAAAGATGAAAAGGGAGACCTCACCTCTAATGAAGGGGAAATTAAGGCAATCATTAAAAACTATTTTGCCCAATTATATGACAATAAATATAACAATTTAGGAGATATGGACGAATATTTACAAAAATATAAACTGCCTAGATTAACAGCAGAAGAAATAAGTGACTATTTAAATAACTATTTTGTTAGAATGGTGATGAAGGGAAATTATATTTTTCTTTCAAATAAATAAATTATAAAAATACAAAATTGGTTCCGGGTTAAGATGGTGGCAGAGCAAAAAGCAGCTCTTAATCTCTCCTGACCCGAAACACACAGGACTCCTCAAGGGGACATAAAAACAAGTCCAGATGAATGGAGGGACCCCACAATAGGGTAGAGCTTGGAAGGTACGTGGAATCAGGACATTTCCATGCTATAAAGGGGTGAAACAGCTCTCACTAAATCGTGGGCTAAGCAACCACCCCTCCCAAACCCTCCACACTCACCACCTATAACGCGAAAGCCAGCTAAAAAGAAATAGAGCAAGTTTGGGGCACCCATTGAGTCATTGGCAGCTCCAGGGCCTGTTCCTGAGAGCAGCAAGACTTAGGACCCCAAAAAGCTAAAGAATGTGCACGGACTTTGAGCACGGACACAGAATGCAGGTGCAGGCAGAGTGTGGGTGGAGTCAGACACAGCCACGAGCTAAAGCTCTGAAACCCTGAATGGGGAACCAGTGCAGAAGGGTATAAGACTGTGGAAGAAGCGCCCTGAGACTTGTAAAGGACCCTCCTGCAAAGGATCAAGCAAGGGGGCACACCAGGGGGCTTGACCTTAAGAAGAACCAGACCTCAGACCTCAGGACCCAAAAGACCACAGACAGACCCTGAGTGCAAGGATAAAGCTGAGAAGCTGCTGGGCTAACAATGGCTACCTAGACTCAGGAAGTTCAGAAGAGAAAGATTAACAACAAGAAAAAGAAATCTTTAACACTTGACAACTTTTACACGGAGAAAATCCAGGCAACCTAGCAAACAGAGGAAGAGAACAAACAAGCATCTCGGACCCTTCCAAAATAAGGAAAACTGGTCACAAGCTCTTTAAGAGTTCAAAACTGAGATGACGAGAAAGTTGGAAAAGAAATGGGAAATAGCTGAAAAGGAAATCAGGCAAGAAAATAACAGATTAAAAGGCAGAATTTTGCAATTGGAAAGTGAGGCTCAGAAACCAAATGAACTGATAAGCAAATTGAACACCAGAAATGACCAAACTGAAAAGGAAAACCAAAAGATCATAGCTGAAAACCAAAAGATTATAGCCAAAAACCAATCCCTAAAGGCTAGAATTGAGCAATTAAAAGCTAATGATCTCTCAAGACAACAAGAACAAATAAAACAAAGTCAAAAGACTGAAAAAATAGAAGGAAACATGAAATATCTCAATGAGAAATTGACAGACCAAGAAAACCAGTCTAGAAGAGACAATTTGAGAATCATTGGTCTTCCAGAAAAACCAGAAATTAATAGAAACCTGGACTCCATACTAACAGAAATTATTCAGCAAAATTGCCCTGAAGTTCTACAACAAGAGGGCAATATAGTCATTGAAAGGATCCATAGATCACCCTATACACTAGACCCAGAAAAGTCAACACCCAGGAATATAATAGTGAAATTCAAGAGCTTCCAAGTAAAAGAAAAAATCTTACAAGAAGCCAGAAAGAGACAATTCAAATATAAAGGAGCACCAATCAGGATCACACAGGATCTGGTAGCCTCCACGCTAAAAGACGGCAAGGCTTGGAATATGATATTCAGAAAGGCAAGAGAGCTGGGCCTGCAACCACGGATCAAATTCCCATCACAATTGACTATATACTTCCAGTGGATAGTATGGGCATTCAACAAAATTGAAGATTTCCAAGTATTTGCACAGGAAAGACCAGGGCTAAATGGAAAGTTTGATATCCAACCACAAAAATCGAGAGAAACATGAAAAGGTAAATAAGAAACAGAGGGGAAGGAAAGAAAACTCATAACTTTTAAATTTGCCTTTTTAAGGGCCTCAGTAAGATCTAATTATCTGTATTTCTATGTGGAGAAATGCTATGTATAATTCTCTGTAGTGAACTCTATTCACTATTATAGTATTCACTATTATAGTAATCAGAAGAATAATTCACAGGGAGAGCATGGAACACTAAATGGTCTAAGATGACATGGGGGGGGTGGGAAAGAGGGGGATGAATAGTAGGGGACACCAAGAGAAACTTGAGTGAATAAAAAAAATAGGACATGATATTACACACAAAGAGGGCATGGGAAGGAGAGGGGACAAATACTATTATAAGAAGGAGAGGAAGAGAGCATTAAGAGGTAATATTTAATCCTTACTCTCAGTGTAATCACCCCGGAGTGGGAAGAGTAGCTATACTATCCTTTGGGACATAAAACTCTTATCTAACCCTTCTGAGAAAGTCAGAAGGGATAAACCAAGGGGAGCAGGGGAGTAGGGTGGTTAAAAAAGGGAACGGAGAAGAAGGCTGAGGGAATTCATTAGGACTTTAAAAACAAAAAGAGGGGAATAATAAGGAAGGGGGTAGAAAGGGAAGTTAATCAAGGGAGGGGATAAGGGATACCAGCTCAAATGGGCAAGAGACATGAACAGGCAATTTTCAGGTACAGAAATCAAAAGTATCAATAAGTACATGAGAAAGTGTTCTAAATCTCTAATAATTAGAGAAATGCAAATCAAAACAACTCTGAGGTATCACCTCACACATAGCAGATTGGCTAAAATGAAAGAAGGGGAGAGTATTGAATGTTGGAGGGGATATGGCAAAATTGGGACATTGATGCATTGCTGGTGGAGTTGTGAACTGATCCAACCATTCTGCCTGGCAATTTGGAATCATGCTCAAAGGGCTATAAAAAATGCCTGCCCTTTGATCCAGCCATACCATTGTTGGGTTTGTACCCCAAAGAGATCATAGATAAACAGACTTGTATGAAAATATTTATAGCTGTGCTTTTTGTGGTGCCAAAAAAAGTGGAAAAGGAGGGTATGTCCTTCAATTGGGTAATGGCTGAACAAATTGTGGTATATGCTGGTGATGGAATACTATTGTGCTAAAAGGAATAATAAACTAGAGAAGTTCCAGGTGAACTGGAAAGACCTCCAGGAACTGATGTAGAGCTAAATGAGCAGAGCCAGAAGAACATTGTACACAGAGACTGATATACTATGGTAAAATCAAATGCAATGGACTTCTGTACCAGCAGAAAGCAATGACACACGACAGCTCTGAGGGATTTATGGTAAAGAACACTACCCACATTCAGAGGAAGGACTGCAGGAGAGGAAACATATAAGAAAAACAACTGCTTGAACGCATGGGTGAGGGTGGACATGATTGGGGATGTAGACTTGAAACTACCACACCAATGCAACTATCAACAATTTGGAAATAGGTCTCGATCAAGGACACCTGACAAAACCAGTGGAAATTGCGTTGGCCATGGGTGGGGGGACTAAGGGGGGTGAAGGGGAAAGTAGGAGCATGAATCATGTAACCATGTTAAAAATGAATATTAAGGGCAGCTGGGTAGCTCAGTGGAGTGAGAGCCAGGCCTAGAGACAGGAGGTCCTAGGTTCAAACCCGGTCTCATCCACTTCCCAGCTGTGTGACCCTGGGCAAGTCACTTGACCCCCATTGCCCACCCTTACCACTCTTCCACCTAGGAGACAATACACCGAAGTACAAGGGTTAAAAAAATGAATATTAATAAATGTTTAAATTTAAAAAATACAAACTTAAAAGTTTCTCATGTACTAAATTAACACCTAAAGTAGATAAAAATGAGCTTTGCTTATATTTTTAAGTATTCAAGAGATATTAATTAAGCACAGTTTAAAATATGGGTTAGCTATAATTAGAGATTTTCTAGGTAAGACATTTATACCCTTATTAAAGAAGTGTGAATATTGTCTGGAAGATATGCAATGCTGGAAGTTCCTTATAAAGAGAAACTGTTCTATTTTTCTTTTTTGTATCCTCAGTGCCTACTTTGGCCCTTTGCATTTAGTATTAACTTAATAATTATTTGTTAAATAAATAAAATTTAGATAGTTATTTTTAGCCATTTTTTCCCATCATATCCAACTCTCCATGCCTCTTTTGAGGTTTTATTGCCAAAGCTACTGGAGTGATTAATCCTTTCATTCTCCCATTCATTTTAGAAATTAGAAAACTGAGGCAAGCAATGTTAACTGACTTGCCCAGGTCGATTATCAAAGTCGATTATTCAAGTCGATTATCAAATCAAGTCTAGAGGAGGAATATATTAAAGAAATGGCCAGTCTGGGGGAGGGGATGGTGAAATTAAGGGAATTTATATTTGGAAATCCCCTGTTCTCCTATTCTTATGTCTTCCCCTACTCTTATGCTTTATAAATCAATGTCAATTAGTTATTCAGTCAACTAATACATGTGGAAACAGACCCAGTGTAACAAAACAATTCAACCAAGTGTTATTATTTTTCAGTTATTTTCAGTCACAGCCAAATCTTTGTGACCCCATTTGGGGTTTCCTTGGCAAAAGGTGCTGGATTAGTTTGATATTTTCTGCTCTGGATCATTCTACAGGCAAACAAGGTCATACAGCTAATTAGTGTCTGAGGCCAAATTTGAACTCGGGTATTCCTAACTCCAGACCTGTTACTCTATGTACTGTGCCCTCTAGCTTCTCTAATGCCAATATCATTTAAATAAGTTTCTCAGGGCTGATAGGTGTCTCAGTTAACAGATCCAGGGCTAGATTTAGGAGGTTCTGGGTTCAGATCTGAGCTCTGATACTTCCTATCTGTGTGTCTCTGGACAAATCACTTAAATTCAATTGCCAAACCCTTGCCTCTCTTCTGCCTTGGAATCAATAGAAAGCATTGATTCTAAAACAGAAGGTAAGGGTTAATAAAAAGTATCTCAACAGATTTTCAGATAACCTCTGTTAATTATTTTTCTCAACCTTTGGGCTGGAAATAGAAACCTAAAAAAGGAGGAATGACTTCTATATCTAATTAGGAGCCTAGACAGGTACGCAGTAGCAGTCTTCCTACTGCTAGTCTAGGGCTCCTTACCCAATTGGACTATCTACCTTAAGACAACACCTGATTAACCATTAAGTCCTACTTTCCATCTCTTCACTGTGTTCTCTAGAAGATTACAATGTGTGATCTTGGCTGACAGTAGGGAGCTTTTTAATCACCTGGGAAATTGCTTTTAATTCACTAGTGACACCTTGGCTTTCTTTTTCAACATTATTTTCAAGAATTGTACTTACTGGGATAAATGTATGTGTATATATTTATGTATGTGTAGGTATATAACATAAACATAAACACATACATGTGTATGTGTGTGTCTTTGTGTATGTATATATATACATATATTATATAGTATTTAAATATACACACAGATTTTATATAT
>NW_025391934.1:0-4880 GCF_016433145.1 Gracilinanus agilis | reverse complement strand
TCTCCCTCACTCCTTGTCCCTCCCTCTCCTCTCTCTCTCCCTCTCTTCTGTTCTCTCTCCTTTTCCCTGCTTCCTCTCTTCTTCCTCCTTCCTATATATATATATGTTAGCCTACAACTATATGTAAACATTTGTACACACACACTAGACACACTATCTTACAATATCTCTCTTCCCTCAGACTGGTAGAAAGGATAGCTATTTCACTGTGCTCTTCCTTCTGAGAGTGTGCCTGGTGGCTCTGGAGTGAGGAAGACCTAGGTAAAAAGTCCTATCTCTGGCACCCTAAACATGGGCTAGTCACCTGCCTTATCAGTGCCCCTAAGAAATCTCTAAGAGCAAAAGGTATAGATGACTTTTTGGTCCAGATCAATGAGAGGGATTTCCATATTGGGATCCATAAGACCATCCATTTAGAAGGGGGGGCCACCTTGAAGGACATCTCATCCAAACTTCTCATTTTATAGATTAGGATTTACTAGGGTTAAGTGACTTGCCCAGGACCACACAGCAAATAAGTGTCTGGGACAGAATTTGAATCCAGCTCTTCCAGACTAGCAGCCTGGATTATTTCAACAATCTTTCCTATTTGTTTGGTTGTTTAACTCATGGTGGCCCCATTTGGGGATTTCTTGGCAAAGATGCTGGATTGCCATTTTCTTTTTCAGCTCATTTGACAGATGAGGAAACTGAGGCCAACACTGAGCTACTCAGCTGTCCCCAGGAAGGCTTTTTAAAAATATTCAGGGGAGTTGCTCTAGGTATAAAGTGGCTCTTTAACCTCCATATTCTCATTGACTACCCTCTGAATACTGTGGCTTCCCAGTTCCTCAACTTCCTCTACTCACCCTTATGCACTCAGGGAGCAGTCACATCCTCATCACGTACTATTACCAAAAACCTTCACCTCCATGATCTTGAACCCTGAAATTCCCCTCAATAATCACGAGCTTTTGTCCTTTGGCCTCTCTCATTGCCTCCCTGATAATCCTGCTCTTTGTCTTTTCTGTGACGTGGGTCCCTCGCTTTCTCCCTGTTCTCCCAGACTATCTCTCACCTCTGGTCTAGGCTTACTTTCTTTGCATTAGAGTCTTCCAGTTCAATAAGCAATTGTCCTCCTATTCTTTAACCCCCTGTTCTCTGTCCCTCTGTTTCTCATGTCCTACTGATCTTCATCACTCCCACCATCTGCCTTCTCTACTCCTACTCTGACGCCATTGCACGCTGGGGGAGGAATCCACAAAATGGCACCAACTGGGTTCAGAGAAAATGCATGTTTTCTTACTGATACTGTGCTATTGGCCGGGCCCTCGCTGCTAGACACCAATATTTTTACTTATTTCTGATTAACTATTAGAAAAAGACATGAGGAATGTACCTGTTTTGACCCCTGAAGTTGCCTCTGCATTCTGATAAACAAAGAAACCTCAGGGAAGCTCAGAAGCCCAGAATCTCCCTGGCAGACTCAGACTGGCAGTCATGGCCCAAAGCCCCTTTTCCCACTAACCTGGAATTTGAATATCAACTAGCTCCTAATTCTCTAGGAACCTTTCCTCCCTCTACTAGCTTGAATCGGCACCAGTCCCCAGATCCAGGCATCTTGCTCTCTTCCCCCAATGCCTGGTCCTGCTAGACTCAGACAAAACCCTCTAAAAATCTACTAGACTTTCCTGGTGCAGAGCCCCATTCCTCTGATGCCTTAGTGCACTCTTCCATTCCACCGAGACCACTCCAGAGGACCCGACTTGTTTCCAGCATCATCCCTGGCTAACCTTCACATGGTAAGTTTGCCCCTTCACTAGAGCTGGCTTTCTTGACAATCCCGTGCGCTGTGTTGCTCTGTTCTGGACCTTAGTATTTCAGTCTAAGTCTGCTTTGACACCATCTCCTTTTCCTAGTCTATGGAACATTATATTCACGGTCAGACTCCATTGATCAGTTTTGCCAAACTACTTTTCCCCCCTTTCTCTTGCATTTAAAAAAATGTTTTGTTATATGACAAGGTACATTGGAGAGAGGACTAGGAGGGTTATGTTCTGAAATGAAGGCGATATAAAAACAAGAGGCACCAATAGTTTTTTAATTGTTAAATTGAATTGAAAGAAACAATAACACAGATGGAATATGTGTTCCAGAGGCTGATGGGGAAACCACTGCAAAGATTTTGCATGTAGTCTCCACCCAAGCGGAGTCACGTCAAGGAGGGGAAACTGTCCTGCCATGCAGACACTCAGGCTTCTGTGTGAGACCTCTAGGACACCAGAGAATTGGTGTCGGTCATGGCAAGACCTCTAGGACACCAGAGAATTGGTGTCCGTCATGGCAAGACCTCTAGGACACCAGAGAATTGGTGTCCGTCATGGCAAGACCTCTAGGAGACCAGAGAATTGGTGTCGGTCATGGCAAGACCTCTAGGAGACCAGAGAATTGGTGTCAGTCATGGCAAGACGTACACTAAAGGTGAAGGGGATGGTAGACAATAGATAAACTAATAATAACTCAGAGTTCCATATCTATTTTAGGTTTACAAAGCACTCTTCCTCACAGTGATCTTGTGAGCTGGGAAGTGCAAATGTTTGTAGTAGCTACAGATTGGGAGACTTAGATGAGAAAATATAAGTAATGGGAATAATTTGTGATTTCAAAGCATCAGGAACTCCTGCTGGGGTCTCTTCCTCCACCAAATAGCAGTTCAGTGTGACTTAATAGATACCAAGATTGCCTGACACACCCAGATATTAAATAACTAGAAAGCTTTGGAGGTGGAATCAGAACTCAATCACTTGATCCCAAACTCAGTACTCTGACTTCTACTTAATGCTGCCTCTTATCCTAGGTAAAGGGCTTTGCAAATTTGAAAGTATTCTAGAAAGTCAGGTGTTGATGTCATCGTCATCACTCCCATTTTACAGATTAAGAAACTGAAGCTCAGAAAGATTAATATGCCAGTGGTTCTACAGCTAAATAAAGAATTTCTGGATCTAACTCCCATTTATATACATTCCCTTACCTAACCTGATCTTAACACAGAGGAAGACACTAGCTAAGGGGAAGGCTATTAAAAAAAAAAAGGAATTGCCTTGTTAATTATTACAAGGGTATAAGGTGGATGAGTCAAGACTTGAACTCAAAACTTTTAGTTCCAAGACAAAGCAAGGCAAATAGAATTTAAGTATTTACTATGTGCCAGGCACTGTGCCAAGCACTGAGAATGCAAATACAAGCAGAAAGATAATCCTTGTTACTCTCTAATTGGAGAAAACAAACCACAAAAGAGAGTTGAAGGGAGCAGGGGAATTAAAGAGAAAGTCTAGGGGAGTCAAGCATGTAGCCTATAGAGGAATGAGGGAAAACATGGCTAGTCCAGGCCTCCTTAAAATGGAGATTCTAGGAGGAATCAGCCAAACAGAGGGAAAGGCCACAGGTCAAAGGATACTTCAAATATGCAAAGTCCAGGGGAGAGATGAGTTTACAGGGAGGAGAGATTTCTAGAGCATTATAAAGAGAAGGCCAGAGAGTGCAAGCTGGAGAAGATTCAAATCCAATATTTCTTTCACTGGTCCAGAAATAATTGTGTCGTGTTACAGCTTGGGCAAGGGTGGCTACGACTAATTCTAACTCCTTTCTCTTCTCCTAAAGAATGTCCATCTTTCTGGTGAGCATGTGTACACACACACACACACACACACACACATACACACCTCCCTTAAGATAAACTTAACTGCTTTAAGAAGATTCTGCCAGGAAAAAAAACCAAATCCTCATTTTGAGGCAAACTGGCATCCAAGAGGAGTTAAATTTGTGTTAATTTGTCACTTGGGGATAAAGAGCCCAATGGTAGAAACATCAAGTATTTGGTAATGAATGTCTCCAAAGTTTGCCACAATTCTTCATCAGTGCACTAATTATTCCACATCTACTTAATAGAGGCAACATTAACATTCCTAAACTGTGCCGAAGCTGATTGGAATAATGTCTCCTGAATTATCTTTTCATAAACTTAAAAAAAATAAGTAAGTGGAAGTTCCTGGGGTCTGATTGGGTGTGGAAAGTTCTCTAGGGTTCTCTTGGCATAGTTAGGAAAATGATGGTACTGGTGGGGAGCAAAACATTCATTTGGATTTCCTCATTTTAGTTATGTTTGTTTTCTCCCTTCTCTTTGCCTCTTAGGATTCTACCTTGCCTTCAGTTCCTAACTTAGTTCCTGCCTCTCCCTGGAAATGATCCCTGACTACTCTAAGCATTTAATAATGCTTGTTTCCTTCCTTTCTCCCTCCCTCTCTTCCTCCCTCCATCCATCCCTTCCTATTTTTTTCCTTCTTCCCTTCCTTTTCTCTTCACAGGTCACTTAAACTCTGTCATTATCCACTGGAGAAGGACATAGCAAAACACTTCAATGTCTTTGCCAAGAAAACCCTATGGACAGTGTTGGCGTAATATTGTCCATGAGGTCTCAAAGAGTGTGATGCATCTGAAAGTCTAAACAACAACAAAAATGTGAATAATAATGTACCTATCTTGGAGTATTGTCATAAGGATGAAATTATCTGATAATTATAAAGTGCTTACATAGCACAGTGCCTGGCACTGAAACTGTCTCCTCCTCTTTTATACCCTGTGTTCTGTAACTAGGCAAACAGTCCCAGGTGGGGGACTGGCTGAACCAATATTGGTCTAGTTTTGATGGAGCTTAGAGAGTGTAGATAAGAATAAAGATGAAAAAGGTAAGGTGGCACCAAGATTAGGAGAAGGCTTTGAATGTTACACAAAGAAGCTTGAACTTTACTCAATGGGCGATTGGAAATCATTCTATATTTTTGAGGAAAGGAGTGACATGAGCAGATCTATGAATGTGAAGGAAGGAAGGAGGGAGAGAGGAA
>NW_025391933.1:0-8009 GCF_016433145.1 Gracilinanus agilis | reverse complement strand
TACAAATTAATGCAGAGTGAAGTGAACAGAACCAGAAAAATTATTCCTACTAAAACATCAATAATCTAAAATAAATAATTCTAACTCATTGGCTCTGGGAGGTGGGGAGAGAGAAGGGGAGGGAAAGAACATGAATCATGTAACCATGGAAAAACATTCCAAATTATTGATTAAATAAAAATGACAGCATGACAAAAAATAATTAATTAATGATGCAGGAAAATGAATAAATAATTCTAGTATGTTTGGTTTCTTTTTTTTTCAGTTTTAAAGTACATGATTGTGACTATACTCACAAAAAAAAAATACTGATCTATCTCACACCTAGGGGGCACATGGATTTCTATATGTGTGTGCATCATACATATGAAGATATATGTATATGTCATATTATATATATGATAGCTGGCATACATAGTGTTTTACAAATATCTCATTTTCATCTTCCCCTTTTACAGATAGGAAACTGATATAGGCAAAGGTAAAATGATATATCCAGGGTCACACGGCTAGTAGGGTCAGAGGCAGGATTTGAACTGAGGGCTTGCTGACTCTGGGTCCAGGGCTTTACCAACTATACCACCTAAGCTGCTTGTCCAGAGAACAAAATATGCTTGTCCAGGACATAAGGTTCTAAGCAGATGATTTAGGATGCATTATTGGTTGATGGGAAAAAGCATATGGCGCCCCCAACACTTATCTCCAATACATAATACATAGAAACCCTCTCCATAGGTCCCTGTTCAAAAGGAATTAGCCACAAAACTGTTCTCTCATTAAAACTCGTCTGTCTTTGCCAGCTCTAATAGATGTGCTCCAGCAGGGAGGGTTCAGAGACCACATAGGCAAGTGTGAGATTGGAGCAATCAATATTACGTTATGATGCTTTCTTCACAGCCACCCAACAAGGCAGAGGATGTGAGTAAGATGGTCCTTTTTTTACAGACAAGGAACCTGATGGGTAGATAAACTAAATGACTTAGATCCCTTCCAGTTCTAAAATTCTATGATCCTTAAAGACCATTTCCTCTGCTATACATCCCTCCATCCAAACTCCATGTAAAGTTAAAACTGAGCCCAAATGAGGTGAAAACAACTTACACAAAGTCCTACAGGCTATAATAAGAGGCAAAACTAGGATTTGAAGCCAGGTCTTCTCACTCCAGAAGTGATGCTTTCCCCATTGGATAGACTACAGAAATGTCATCTGGGTGCTGAGATTTGGGCTTCTTCTGCTTCTCAGAGCTCATGTCTGGACACTGAGCTGGCCTTGCAGTGACCGGTTCACTTTCCCCTAACCGAGCAACTAGCTTGCCTTTAAGCAAACTCATCCCTGCTCATTTAGAATGAAAACTATCTAATAAAAATAGCTACTTTTTATATAGTGCTTACTATGATCCAGGCACTATACTACGCACTTTACCATGATTCTCTCTTCATTTACCATAGAGAATAGATCCATCCAAAGACTTCTAATCACATCAACACCAGATATTTATTAACCACCTACTGAATGCCCAGCATGGTATTAGGTTCCTCCAAGTATACCAAAGAAATAAGAGTTAAATTAGGGAGATAAAACTCACATACATGAAATGCCTAGATAATAGCACAAAGAAGTATAAAAGCAAGTACAAGGATGTGGTAATAATGGGGAGCTAGCTTTGGTTGGGGAATGGCTGAACAAATTGTGGTATATTCTGGTGATGGAATACTATTGTGCTCAAAGGAATAATGAACTGAAGGAATTCCAGGTGAACTGGAAAGACCTCCAGGAATTGATGCAGAGTGAAAGGAGCAGAACCAGGAGAACATTGTATACAGAGACTGATACACTGTGGTAAAATTGAACATAACAGACTTCTCTAGTAGCAGCAATACAAGGATCCAGGACAATTCTGAGGGATTTATGAGAAAGAACGCTATTCACATTCAGAGAAAGAACTGTGGGAGCAGAAATGCAGAGAAAAAACAACTGCTTTATCACACAGTTTGATGGGGATATGATTGGGGATGTAGACTCTAAACGATCACCCTAATGAAAATATTAATAATATGGAAATAGAACTTGATCAATGACACACGTAAAACCCAGTGGAATTGCTCATTGGCTACGGGAGGAGGATGGAAGAAGGGGAGGGAAAGAACATAAATCATGTAACCATGGGAAAATGCTCTAAATTAATTAATTAATTGATTGGGTTTTTTTTTAGGGACTAAAAAAAATAATGGGGAGCTAGGTGGCTCAGTGGTTAGATAGTCAGAACTGGAGACTGGAGATGCTGGGTTCAAATCTGGCCTCAGATATATCTTAGATGGGTGATCCTGGGCAAGTCATTTAACCCCAGTTGTTGAGCCTTTACCACCCTTCTGCCCTGGAACTACTACTTGGTTTCAATTCTAAGTCAGAAGATAAAGTGTATTTTTTTTAAATGTGTAAGTAAGATTTTGTGTTTAAGAAGCTCTTGGAAGCTTACAAAGTACTGTGAAATAAGAGATAAAAGTATCATCTGTGCCCTGTGGATGAGGAAGCTGAGGTTTAGAGAAGTTAACAGACTTGTTCACACTTGCTTAACTAGTGTCAGAATAGGACTTCAACTCAGGTCTCTTAGCTTTAATTCTACCCATGCTATCCATTAAACTGCTTTTCAATTACTACTATTATTATATTCTATTATTAATATGTTAATAATTACCACATTATTAATAGAATATGTGATATAGTGGGCAGAAAAACAGCTCTGAGGATAAAGTGCAGGGTCTAAAGTCAGAAAGATCTGATTTTAAATCTAGCCTAGGACAAATCATATCTTCTGTTTGCCTTAATCCATTGAAGAAGAAAATGGCAAACCACTCCAATGTTTTTGCTAAGAAAACTCCACAGACAGTATAGTCCACAGGGTCCCAAAGAGTCAAACATGACTAAAAAACTGAACAACAAAATATAATACATTTATATAACTACTACTACTATATTACTACTAATAGCACTGAGTAGAAGTTTTAAGAAAGTTTAGATATGTGACAATATTTTTTTAAAGGTGGCTAATATATCCCCTCTGACTTCTTTTCACTGGAATAATCATACCTATTCTTTCTTTCTTTCTTTTAGTCTTCATTTTTTCCAATTGCGTGTAGAAATAATTTTTGACAATTATTTTCTGACATTTTGTGATGATTCTTTCCCTCCCTCCCCTACTCTCTGAGGTGATAGTCTGATGTAGGTTAGTGCTTTCATGTAATGCATAATTCTATTTTCCTTATGCTGTGAAAGAAGACAAATATCATACAATGAAAAACTCGTGAAGGAAATAAAGTGAAAGATGGCATGCTTCAATTTGCAATCAGACTCCAACAGTTCCTTTTCTGACTGTGAATAGCATTTTTCATCATGAGTCCGTTGTGATTATCTTAAGACTTTGCTTTGCTGATAATAGTTTAGTTTTTCACAGTTAATCATTATACAGTATTTCTGTTTCTGTATATACTGTTCTCCTAGTTCTGCTTACTTCATTTTGCATCACTTCATATAAGTCTTTCCACGTTTTTCTGAACTCATCCTGTTTTTCATTTCATGGACTATGGATGGTATTTTTCATCATGAGTCCCTTGGGATTATCTTAGGACTTTGCTTTGCTGATAATAGCTTAGTCTTTCACAGCTGATGATCATACAATATTTCTGTTTCTCTTGGTTCTGTTCACTTCATTTTGCATCACTTCATATAAGTCTCTCCACATTTTTCTGAACTCATCCAGTTTTTCATTTCTCATGGCACAATAGTACTCTATTACAATCATATAGCACACCTTGTCCAGCCATTCCCCAATTGATAGAGACTCACTCATTTTCCAATTCTTTGCCACTGTATACCAAAAGAGCTGCTAAAAATATTTTTTTGTACAAGTAGATCCTTTTCCCCTATCTCTGATCCTGGGTTACAGACCCAGCAGTGGTATTTCTAGGACAAAGGATATGCATAGTTTTATTGCCCTATGGACATGGTTCCATTTTGCTCTCCAGAATAGTTTGTGTCAGTTCACAGTTCCACCAGTGGTACATTAGTGTCCCAATTTTCCTATATCCCCTCTGACATTTATCATTTTTCTTTTTTGGTCAGTTTAGTCATGAGGAAGTATATCACAGATGCTTTCATTTGCATTTTTCTAATCAATAATGATATGGAATGGGGATAGCTGGGTAGCTCAGTGGAATGAAAGTCAGACCTAGAGACGGGAGGTCCTAGGTTCAAATCTGGCCTCAGACACTTCCCAGCTGTGTGACCCTGGGCAAGTCACTTGACCGCCATTGCCTACTCTTACCACTCTTCTGCCTTGGAGCCAATGCACAGTATTGACTCCAAGAAGGAAGGTAGGGGTTTAAAAAAAATAATGTATTTGGAACAATTTTTTTCAAATGATTATACATAGTTTTAATTTCTTCACCTAAGAACTGCCATTCATATCCTTTGATCATTTATCAGTTTAGGAATGCTGTGTGTTCTTGCAAATTTGACTCAGTTCTCTATGTATCTGAAAAATAAGACCTTTATCAGAGATGCTTGCTATTAAAAAATTTCCTCCAATTTATTTTTTCCCTTCTAATGTTCATTGCATTGGTTTTGTTTGTAAAAATTATTTTTAGTTTAATGTAATAAAATAATTAAAAATTATCCATTTCATTTTTTGGTAATGTTTTCTATGTCTTGTTTGGCTATAAATTCTTCCTTTATCCATACAAGTGAAAGGAAAACTTTCTGTGTTCCAATTTGCTTATGGTATTATCCTTTATTTCAAGAGTATCCATTTTGACTTTATCTTGGTGTATGTGCCTCTTTCAGTTGTTTTTTTAAGTCTGCAGTTTCTTTGTCTTTTTCCGTGGTCTTAGACTGTTTTGGCTCAGTATCTCTTGACTCTTGAACATAGGCCGCTGTCTTCCCAAGCTCCTCTGATTTATTTCTTTAACAGGGATAAGACATTGGTCTATGCCTAATTTCTATTATATTGTTTTCCAGTTTTCTCAACAATTTTTTTCGAATAGTTCTTCTCCCAAAAGCTTAGATCTTTGGGTTGATAGAATGCTGGGTAACTATGGTCATTATTATTTATTTGTTTGTTTGTTTGTTTTTATAAAACCCTTATCTTCTGAGTGGTAAGGGTAGGCAATGGGGGTCAAGTGACTTGCCCAGGGTCACACAGCTGGGAAGTGTCCAAGGCCAGATTTGAACCTACGACCTCCCATCTCTAGGCCTGGCTCTCAATCCACTGAGCTACCCAGCTGCCCCCTATGGTCATTATTAACAACTGTATGTTGATTACTTAACCTATTCCATTGATCCATTACCCTATTTATTATCCAATACCAGATTGTTTCGATATTACTGCTCTTTAATATAGTTTGAGATCTGGTTTCAGTAGGCCTCCTTCTTTCATGGTTTTTTTTTTATTCTTGACCTTTTGTTCTAGATTAATTTTGTTATTTTTTCTAACTGTCTGAAAGCATTTGGGGGTAGTTTGATCAGCATGGCACTGAAGAGATAATTTAGATAGAATTGTCATTTTTATTATATTGGTTCAGCCTATCCATGAGCAACTAATATTTTCACATTTGTTTAGGTATGACTTTATTTGTGCTAAAAGTGTTTTGTAACTGGGTTCATATAGTCACTGGGTTTGTTTTGGTAGATATAGTATTTTATATTTTCTATAGTTATTTTAAATGGAATTTCTTTTTTATCTCTTGCTGCTAAACTTTGTTGGTGGTAAATAGAAGAATTAATGATTTATCAGGATTTATTTTGTACTCTGAGACTTTGCTAAGGTTGTAAATTGTTTCTATTAGTTTTTTGGTTGATTCTCTCAGGTTCTCTATGCATCATTGTATCATCTGCAAAGGATAAAAACTTTATTTTCTCCTTGCCTAGTCTGATTCCCTCAATTCCTTTTTCTGCTCTTTTTGCTATACCTAGAATTAATAATACAATATTAAACAGTAGTGGTGATAATGGGCATCTTTGCTTCACTCTAATCTTATTGGGAAGGGTTCTAGTTCATCGCTATTATAGATAACGCTTACCAATAGCTTTAGATGGATGCTATTTATCATTTTATGGAAAGCTCTATTAATTCCAATGTTTTCTAATGCTTTTATAAGAAATGAATGTTGTATTTTGTCAAAAGTTTTTTCTGCATCTATTGAGATAATTATATGGTTTCTGTTGGTTTTGTTATTGATATAATCAATTTTGCCAAGTTTTCTTAATTTTCAACTATCCCTGCATTGTTGGCATATTTATTCTTTTTTATCATGTCAAATCCCTTCATTGTCCTGGTCATGGATCCATTCCAGCTTATCATTATTTTTCTTTAAGTGAAATGTGATGCCATCACATAGTAAATGCTTTATAAATGGTTGATGATTGTTTGACAAATTGGCCAGAGAACAACATAAGAGAAGATTTGGTCTGAGCAAGGCAAGTATTTCTTGGTTAGCCTATGTCAATTTTACCCCAAAACAATCACTCTGCTTGGACTGGCTTGATTCACCTGTCTAAGAGCTGAATTTCTGGGCTCCCTCCTGTGACTGGGTATTTACTAAAACTCCCTGAGGATAAATCAAACCCAAGGAAAATGCCTTAGGCTAATATGAACTGAAAATCATCACTGGTCACTGGCCTGAACTTAAACTTGCAATAGAATAAATTCTTGAGAGCTGTCTGCTAGCATTGCTTTGTATATATGGCCCTCAAGTTGATTAGAGAACCCAGAAAAAGAGTTTGATGCCAACAGCTCCTTTAGTATAAATGCCTCATATTGTACGTGAAGATCAAAATTGTTTATATACTGTCTCTCTCTCTCCCTCCTTCCCAGACTGACTATAAATGAGCTATTTCTAGTGATCCTTTATTTGGTGACAGCATAAACACAAACACCCAGGGCTTGCATTATTAGCCCCATGTATTGGCACCATTAGCACTTGCATTAGCATCAAGTCTAGAAAATCTGAGTTTAAAAGCCTATCAAAAGTTCAAAGCCAGCTGTACGACTGGTCAAATTACTTAACATCAGCATCCTCATCTGTAAACAAGGATAATGATAATAGCACCTACCTCCCAAGGTTGTTATGGGACAAAATGAGATAATATTCATAATACACTTAGCAAACCTTACAGTGCTATAGAAATGTTAGCTTTCTGTGCCAGATTGCAAGCTTAGATAAGGTATGAACTCATACATAAAACATTTCAGAGGGGAAGAGTCTGTTTTCCAGCCCTGCCCAGGTAATATTTAGGGGATAGTGTCCAAGGCACAAATATCTACAGACACTACAGTTTTCCTCTTAGCTCTAACAGAAGATTAGAGAAAGGCTCATAGTAGGATTCTATGTTTTCCTCTTTTTCTTTAAGACTCTACTCAAGATATATTCTTTTAAATTTTTTTATTCCAAATTTTACAAAACCAAATAAAACAAGCATTTCCATATACAAAGAGAAAGAATATTGCACATAAATGAGATACAAATCTCATATGTTTAGCTTATTTTTCTTCATATCTATATAATAAATCCCATCCACAAGTGTCCTATCCCCTCCCCACCCTCTCCTCATCACAGAATCCTCCAAGAGACAAACAAGTTCATACAAATTAAGTCTTTCATATTTTCACCATCTGGAGGTAACCTTCACAATTTTTAAAATTAGCTTGCTCATTGCTTTTTATGGCACAGTAGTATTCCATCATGATTATATAAACAATTTGTTTAGCCATTTCCCAATTGATGGGCATCCCCCTCAATTTCCAATTCTTTGCCACCATAAAGAAAGCTGTTATAAATATTTTGAAGCATGCTAACTTCTTTTCCTTTTTTCCTTGATCTAAGGGTATGCAATTTTATAACTCTTTGGGTATATTTCCAAATCATTCTCAAAAGTGGCTGGATCAGTTCACAGTTCCACCAACAGTGTATTAGTATCTCCATTTTTTCACATCCATTCCAGCGTCTGTCCTTTT
>NW_025391932.1:0-4796 GCF_016433145.1 Gracilinanus agilis | reverse complement strand
TATATTATATATTTATATATCTTTATAATTTGTTATGTTATATATTATAACATAATATACCTATTATATTATGAAGATTAAGTATCAGACTCACAGAAGGTTTTTTGATATTTTATTTTTCCCCAATTATATCTAAAAACATTTTTTAACATTTGTTTTTTAAGTTTTGAGTCTTACACTCTCCCTCCCTCCCTTTGTGCCCCACCACTGAGATAGTAAGTAATCTTTTTTAAATAACATTTTTCTCCCCTCTTACATGTAAAAACAATTTTTAGCATTCATTTTTTAAAACTCCTACCTTCTGTCTTAGAATCAATACTGGGTATTGGTTCTAAGGCAGAAGAGTGGTAAGGGCTAGACAGTTGCTCAGTCAAAGGATACAAATAGTTGTCTAGCCCTTTGGGCATAGTTCCAAATTGTTCTCCAGAATGATTGGATCAGATCACAACTCCATTAATGTCCTGCTTTTCCCACACTCTCTCCAACATTTATCATTTTCCTTCTCTGTCATATTAGCCAGCATGATAGGTGTGAGGTGGTACGTCAGCATTGTTTTTTAAATTTCTCTAATCAAGAGTGATTTAGAACATTTTTTCGTATTATTATATAGATGGCTTTGATTTCTTCATCAATTGGGGAGTGACTCTTATTTTTATAAATTTGACTTAGTTCCCTATATATTTGGGAGATGAAACCTTAATCTGAGAGCTTTGTTGCAAACATTTCTTCCCATTTTCCTATTTTTCTTCTAATTTTGGCTGCACTGGTTTTAGTTGTGCAAAAACTTTAAAAATTTTATGTAATCAAAATTATTCATTTTGGCTTCTGCAAGTCTCTCCATCTCTTATTTGGTCATGAACTCTTCCCTTATCTCTAGATCTGATAGGTAATTTCTTCCATACTCCACTACTTCGCTTATATCACTCTTCATGCCTAAATTATGTACTCAACTTATCTTGGCATATAATGTGATATTTTCCTCTGTGCCTAGTTTCTGCCAGACTATTTTCCAGTTTTCCCAGTAGTTTTTCCTCAAATAGTGAGTTCTTACCCTAAGAGTGGGGATCTTTGGGTTTTGCTTCTTTGCTTCTTTACTTCTGTTTATTATATACTTGTTCTGTTTCGTAGATTAACCACTATTCTTTATCCAGCAACAAACTGAATTTTGTTAGTTTAATTGGTATGATGCTGAAGAATTAAATTAATTTAGGTATCAGTGTCATTTTTTAATATTGGCTTGACCTACCAATGAGCAGTTAATATTTCTACAATTATGTAGATCTATATTTATGAGAAGAATGTTTTGGAGTTGAATTCATCCAGTTCTTATGTGTGTCTTGGCAGGCAGACTCTCAAACATTTTATATTATCTGCAGTTATTTTATTTTACTTTATTTATTCAGTAAGAATTTATTAAGTACCTACAATGTACAGAGTGCTGGGGAGGTGCAAAGTTTAGATAAGACATGGTAATGGGCAATCATAGATTTTCTAGTCTAGCAAAGTGTTAAGACACAAATATAAAAAGCTATGATATACAACATTACATGATAAATACTTTAAAGAATTGCGAGTAAATTCCTATGTGAGGTCTGAGATGTCATTTTTAATTGGGTCGTATGAGAAAAAAATTCATGGATGCCATTGAGTTGAGTTTTAAGGGATGAGTCGAGGGGTGTTCAACAGATAAACAGAGGGATAGCATTTCAGGTATAGAGACCACAGGAAGCAAAGATATGGAGGTCAGATGTATATATTACATTCTGAGAACAGAATATAAGATGACCATGAAATATATCTGGAAAAGTAGTCATTAAGGGTCAAATAATAGGATTATCAAGTAGCATTGAGGGTCCAGCTGATATTATCTTATAAAATTCACTTCACGACTTTTCCCCTGATGGTGAGGAGTCAAGGAATTGGGTACTGGACTTTACTGAGGGATTAAGTATCTCAGATAGGTAATGCCAGAACATTTGGGACCAAGGAATTCTATAGGTGTCAACTAGATAATGAGGTAAGAGAAGTTGATTGATCACACATGTTAAAACCAGTGGAAATGTGCGTTGGATATGGGGGTGGTGGCGAAGGGGAAAGTAAAAGCAAGAATCATGTAACCATGGAAATTTTTTCTAAAAAAATAAAATATTAAAAAAAGGAATAAATGAAAAAGGCTAAGCAAAAAAGGATGAATCAAGGGTCTAGAGGTCAATATAGTAAGATAGAAGAGATGAAAGTGTAGGTGATTAGAAAGCGGAATTTCTTTTTCTTAACCCTTACTTTCTCTTGTTACTAAGGCAAGGGCAAGGCAACTGGGGTTAAGTGACTTGCCCAAGGTCAAACAGCTAATAAATGTCTGAGGTCACATTTGAACACAGGTCATCTGGACTCCAGGCCTGACACTTTATCTACTGTGCCACCCAACTGCCAAAAGTAGAATTTCAAAGTATATCTCATCTCCCTTAGGTTATAACAATAGTCTCCTAATTGGTCTCTGGACTCTAATATAACCATTATGGAAAATATATATAACCATTATGGAAAAGAAGACACTGCACACCCACCCCCTGTGATATATGCGGAGCTAGCACACACTTTGATGACAATCATCACTCTTGGCCTTCTTTAGATGGGATAATTTAAAATTTTAAGTTTATTATAAAAATAAAAATTTAAGTTTATTGTAAATACCATCCAAACAATGATTATGATATATTTTTCAAGCTGTTTATTTGAAGAAATAGTGGCTTATTTTGTGAAATATTAAAAATTTAAGCAAAGCACCCAGAATTTTTAAGCAGCCAATGTGAGATATATTAGAAATTCTCAGAAGCAAATATAGGACACCATCAAAAGGAATTAATTGCTCAGAACACAGAGAATATTCTAGGGATATCAATATTTAAAGATTAAAAATGAATATTTTAGTGAGAGCTAAAAGATTTTTATGCCATTAATAAGTAAAATATTTTCAAATTCTTTGTTTCATCTGTGTCCCCTTTTTAATGTCTAGTTTGTGTGTTCCAAAATGTAACAGATTAGAACTTGCATACAGTTTATAAATAAACAAGATTTTTACTGATAAGGATGTATTACTATCAGAATAGTTTGGAGAACACTGGACTAGAGCACTGAGAGTTTAAGTGATTTGTCCAAGGTCACACAGTTATAATGGTTTTGAGGGCTCTAAGCTAAACTGCCTTTCAATAGCTCCTGACACTAAATTGAAATCTGCTCCTCAGAAGATTATATTCACTATTTCTTGTCTTTCCCTCCAAAGCCAACAGAAAATTAAAAAGTGAGCTTCCATATCCAAATTTTCTATTTCTGAGGTTTAAAAGACAGTGATCAGGGGTAGCCGGGTGACTCAGCGGATTGAGAGCCAGGCTTAGAGACAGGTGGTCCTGGATTCAAATCTGGCCTCAGATACTTCCTAGCTGTATGACTGTGGGCAAGTCACTTAATGCCCATTGCCTAGCCCTTACTGATCTTCTGCCTTGGAGCTAACACACATTGATTCTACAATGGAAGGCAAAGATTTTTTTTTAAAAGATAGTGATCAAAATGTCTGGTAGTATAATGGAGAAAGCTGGACTTGGAGTCAAGAAGACCAAGGTTCAAACCCTACTTCAGAACCTTTTTTTAAAATGTGTTATTTCTTTGTTTGTTTGTTTGTTTGTCTGTCTGTCTGTTTGTTTATTTATTTATAGTATTCTTTTCTTTTTAAATTTTGAGTTCCAAATTTTCTCTCTCTCTCCCACCACTTTCCCACCTGCTGAGAAGAACAGCAAAATGGTATCAATTATTATTATATCATATAATCATGTATTATGATGTACAATTTTTAATATTATACAAAATTAATAATTATATATAATTAGAATTATTAGAATGAAATCAATGCAAAATGTTCCCATCTTAGCCACATTGCAAGAAAAAAAGCTAAATGAAAAGAAAGTGAGAAGAGTATACTTCATTTGCACTCAGAACTCATCAGTTCTCTCTCTGGAGGTGGAGAGCATTTTTTCATCCTGAGTACTTTGGAATTGTCTTAGATTATCATATTGATCAGAGTAGCCAAGTCTTTCACAGTTGATCATCATTACAACATTGTTCTTATTGTGCACTATGATCTTTTGGTCCTTCCCACTTCACTTTGCATCAGTTCACATAGGTCTTGCCATGTTTTTCTGAAACTGCCTCCCTCATCATTTCTTGTAGCACAACAGTATTACATCATATTCACATACCACAACTTGTTCAGCCATTCCCCAATTGATGGGCATCCCCTCAATTTCCAATTTTTTCCTGCCACAAAAAGAGCTACTATAAATGTTTTTATGTACATAGGTCCTTTTCCTTTGATCTTTTTGAGAAACAGACTCAATAGTGTTATTGCTGGGTCAAAGGGTATGCAATTTTATAGCCCTTTGGTCCTAGTTCTAAATTATTCTCCAGAATGATTGGACCATTTCACTACTCCACCAACAAATTTTCTAGTGTACCTATTTCCCTTTATCCCTCTAGCATTTATCATTTCTTTTTTTAATTATTTTTTTCAATTACACACTGAAACAGTTTTTTAAAGCATTTGTTAATATTTATTTTTTTGAAAAGTTAACATGGTTACATAATTCATGCTCTTACTTTCCCCTTCACCACCCAACTTCCCCCTCCCCCCATGGCAGATGTATATTTCCACTGGTTTTAACATGTGTCATTGATCAAGACCTATTTCCAAATTGTTGATAGTTGCATTGGTGTGGTAGTTTTGAGTCTACACCCTCAATCATGTC
>NW_025391931.1:0-4419 GCF_016433145.1 Gracilinanus agilis | reverse complement strand
TTCTTTCTCTTTCTCTTCCTTCCTTCCTTCCTTCCTTCCTTCCTTCCTTCCTTCCTTCCTTCCTTCCTTCCTTCCTTCCTTCCTCCCTCCCTCCCTCCCTTTCTCCCTCTCTTCCTTCCTTCCCATGAAAACTAAAATAACTAATTTTTCTAGTTTATGACAAATTTAATTAGTAACCATTTCTTTTTCCTCTCTCTCCCATCTTTGCCCAATGAAAAAATCTTTGTGAAAAGGCAGCAGCCTGACTTTTAAAATAATAACTGACCTTTACGGAGTCCTTCCACATATACATTCCTTTATATACCTTTCCTCATGTGAGATTTACAACTTCTTTCTATGAATCAGGTAAATCAGGTAATACTAGTCCATTTTACACATGAGGAAAATGAGGTTCTGGATGGTTAAGGGAAACAGTATAGAAGTGTGTAGGAGTTCCTAATCAGAGGTCCACGGATAGATTTCTAAGAGTCTTTGACCTGAGCTGGGGAAAAAATGGCATCCTTAGTTTTATTCGCTTTTGGTTTCCTTCGCCATCCTGTGTATTTCATTTTATGCATTTAAAAACAGTATTCTGAGAAGGAGCCCACAGGATTCCACCATATTGGCAAAGGGGTCTCGGATACAACAAAATTTTGAACCTGATGGAAAGCTCTACAGGAAACAAGGCATCCCGAACTGGAAGGCTGCCTCTGAAATGTATTATGGATGAGACGATGTGGAAATCCACTAACCTCTCAGAGCCTCAGTTTCTTCATCTCTCCAATGGGGATAAAAATACCGTCTACCACTTAAGGCTCTTGGGAAGACCAAATGACCCAATGGGTGGAAGCATCTGAACCTGCCTTTACTAACAGGGCTCCTTACGTGGGAAGAAACAAAGGATTTGGACCCAAATCTCTCTGCTCAACTTCGAGTTTTTTTCCTTTGTACAAACTGACACCACGTTCATTTGCTGATCATTTATGAAGCACCTACTGTGTGCTATGTGCTGTGCCAGGCAGTAGGGATAAGAGAAATAAACAGCCCCTGCCCTTAAGGAGCTTCCGTTCTTTCCGAGTGGGGGATAACACGACCATCGATGAGCTATTTCGTTGGCACAGGCGGCTCCCAGAGGAGGAAGCTCCCTCTGCGGATGCGACTCAACTTCTTGTCTGGAATTTACAGTCTTTGAGGCGCATCAAGGGGTCAAGTGATTTGCCAAATGTCTCCCGGCCAGGTAAGCGAAGTCAGAGGCAGGGCTGGAGCAGCGTCTCCTTGGCTCTAAGGCTGGCTCTCTATTGAACTAGACGAGCTGGCAGGGGGCGGCCTGGCTCGGAGGAAGGCGGGTGGGATTTAGAATTAGAGGACCAGGTTTCAAATCCCAGCTCCGCCATATATTGCTGGGGTGACCTTGGATAAGTCATTTCAGCTAGTCAACAGGCAGTCACGAGGTACTTGCAAGGTTCTAGCTGTCGTACCAAGAAAGGCACAAACACGCTCCTGCCCTCAGGTTCCTCCCGTCTAACACATCCAACGACGCATCTAATTCAAAGGCAGCCAGGCTGGCCGAGCTGTTGAAGAGCCCTCGCGGCGCTCTCCTCTCTCTCGGACCCCCTGCACAGAAGGAGCGGCCGTGACTCGCCCACTTTCTACCCAGGACGACGCCCCCTCCAGGGTGGGCTGCTGCCCCAGTTCTCCCAGGCCGGCCGAGGAAGGCTCCGCGCCGCTCGCTAATGCAAACCGAGCTTGCCCAGGAGGTGCCGAAGCCGCCCAGTGCCCGGCACACGTGGGACGAATTACGGCGACGACCTTCGCATTAGACCTGGGGAAGGAGCGGAAGCGAGCCAAGTCCTTAATGGCCGCCCTGCGAAATGTGGCTCCGTCTCCACGCCAAGAGCGGCCAGAGGAAGCTTCGGTCTGGGAGCTCCGGGTGAGAAAGGCGGGTGCGGCGCGGTGACCTGGGGGGGGGGGGGCTGGCGTCTCCCCAAACCACCTGCGGGTGGGGGTCGGCGTCCAGGGACCACAGAACGTTGGTGCTCAGAGACACCTCAGGGAGAGCATCCCCGGGTCCCCAGAGTCCTCCGAGGTCTACGGGTATTCGCTTTTCTGGGGGTCCTGGACGCCCCCGAGATACGTCTGGGGGGTGAAGGACCCCCCCCAGAATCATGTTCTTAAAGGCATAAAACAAAATAGATGCACAACAGAGGAAAACAATGATATTAAAGTGCAATTCTCAGAGTATTTTTTTAAAAAACAAATGAACATGGGACAGCTGGGTAGCTCAGTGAATGGAGAGTCAGGCCTAGAGACAGGAGGTCCTGGGTTCAAATCCCGCCTCAGACACTTCCCAGCTGTGTGACCCTGGGCAAGTCCCTTGACCCCCATGGCCTACCCTTACCACTCTTCCACCTAGGAGCCAATACACAGAAGTTAAGGGTTTAAAAATGTAAAAAAACAAACCAAAAAACCCACAAATGAACAAAGGGCAGCTGGGTAGCTCAGTGACTTGAGAGCCAGGCTTAGAGACAGGAGGTCCTGGGTTCAAATATGACCTTAGACACTTCTTGGCTGTGTGACCCTGGGCAAGTCTCTTAACCCTTTACTGCTCTTCTGCCTTAGAACCAACACTCAGTATTCACTCCAAGATGGAAGGTAAGGGTTTAAAAAACAAAACACCCAATGGAATTGTGCCTCGGCTAAGGGAGGTTTGGGGAGAGGGAAAGAACATAAAACATGTAACTATGGGAAAATATTCAAAATAAAAATACAAATGAAAAAGAAAACAAAGCAAGCTCACACATCACAGATAAAGAACACTGAATTCTAGTCAGCCCTTATATTTGCCAGTGGAGGAGACTTCTTGAGGTCACATAATCATTTAGAAGAGCTGGAATTGGAACCCAGGGCTCTTCTAGTTCCAAAATCAATCACCCTTTGACTATTTCAGGGACCTACAGCTTTTTATCTTTGCATTTCTTTTGGTAAGGTGGGTGGGAAGAAAATTGTAGTATTGCTGTTATCTGCCTTTTACAGATAAGGAGAAAAAAAAAAAACGAGGCACCCTGTAGGCAAGTGATTAAGATCAGTTTCCCTTTTTGGAAAATGGATGGCCTGGACTGGATGATGGGCAAGACTGTCTTTCAGCTACAGAATTCTAAGGCTGGATCTCTGACATTCTGAGTTCCACAAGATCCCTTCCAGCTCTCACGGTCTACGTTCTAAGGTCTGATCACTTTCGGCCTCTAGTTGTGCGATTCTAGGCTTTTTAAAAAAACCAAAGTCCTCCCAGAAACATTATTTCTACTAAGAGCACAAGGAAGCTGGATTCCCTGTCCGGAGGGGCTCGCTGGGCTTGGCTCTAAAGAGCACACACACACACACACACACACACACACACACACACACACACTGTGTCAGGAGTTTCATTGGAAACAAACAAACAAACAAACAAACATGGCGCTAGGGGTGGGGGAGGGGGGCGTCCAGCAGAGAAATCATTTTCACAGAATCTGGGCGTCATGTACGTGTTCTGGAGTATCGGGATGTTCACGTTTCACTCTGCTAGTAATACCAAGAATGAAGGCAGCAATGATTTCCAGATGGCATCCATCTGGAATAAGGAAATGGAGGAATAAAGCAGTCAAGTAATTTAAGACCATGATTTTAGGGCTGGAAGGGATTTTGGAGGTCATCTAATCCAATCCCCACCCCCACCCGCACTTCATTATACCCAGGAAGAAATGGAGGCCTAACGAGGGGAAAGGCTCTGCCTACGGTCAGCCGTTGAGGCACAGAAGCGGGATGTGAATCTGGGCCCCCGACCTCAAATGAAGGCGTCTTTGTGATGAGCGCCACCCTTACCTGTCAAACCTTCAGATGCCCAAACGAACCCAATGGACCAGGAAGAAAATGGGCCAATGGGAAACTGGAGGCAAACTCGGTTCCAAACTTGGAGTGAGATTCCAAAGGATGCTGAAGTTGCACCATTGGAAGACAAAAGAAGATGAACTCGGGGGTCAAGAGAATTGGGTTTTAGACCCAGCTCTGCAACTGAGCCATGTCAAGTGGTCCTCCTGGGGCCTGACTTTCACCATCTGGAAAACAAGGAAACATGTTCCTCCATGCATTCCAGATGGCCGCCTCGCTTTTTTATATTGATTGTTTAATTCAACATTGTTCTCTAAGTTTTAGTCATCAGAATTCAGAGTGCCCACAATTCTGGGCAAGGCCCAAGTTCATTTACAAATCCTTAAAGACCTTTGGGGGTTGTGGGGAGCATTACACAGAAGCTAGGTGGCCCAGTGGGTAGAGCACTGGGCTTGGAGTCAGGAAGACTCCTCTTCCCGGGGTCAAATCCAGTCTCAAATACTTACTAGCCGGGTGAGTCACTTAACTCTATTGGTCACAAGTTTCCACATTGGCAAAATAAGCTGGGAGATT
>NW_025391930.1:0-5255 GCF_016433145.1 Gracilinanus agilis | reverse complement strand
AAGGAAGGAAGGAAGGAAGGAAGAGAGGGAGGGAGGGAGGGAGGGAGGAAGGGAGGAAAAAGCTAGAGATTCAAAAATGCAGAAGTGAAGAGAGAGAGCATTCCTGGGCAAAGGCTGGACATGTGAGGAACAACCTAAAGGGCCAGTATGACTGGCCTGTAAGGTATGTGGCAAGAATGACATATAAGACTGGAAAGGTAAGTTGGAGCCAAGTTGTGAAAGCTGCAAGGGTCAGACAGAGTCATTTATCCTCCATTCTGGAGGCATTAGGGATGCTGTGCTGGGATAGTACTTTAGTCAAGCCAAACCAATCAGCTGGGTCCTCCCTTCTTACACAAGGAGCTTGACCTTGCTGTCCTCCAGCCAGTCCACGATGCACTTGGTAGCCCCCTCGTCCACAGTGACTGTGGAGTAGAAAAACTGAGGGAAGGCTAGTCCAGAGGCCGCCCGCCAGATGGCTCCGATGATGACTTTGGTGCTGAGGGTCGACAGCCGGGGCTGGAAGGGATGGATGATAGCCACGTACCTGCAGAAGGAGGAGGCACCATGGAAAACCACTAGTGAGTTGTGGCCATTTTCTTTTTCTTTTTTTTTTTTTAAAACCCTTCTCTTCTGTCTTAGAATCAATCCTATGTATTGGTGCTAAGGCAGAAGAGTGGGAAGGGTTAGACAATAAAGGTTGTAACTTGCCCAGGGTTACCCAGCTAGGATGTGTCTGAGGCCATATTTGAACCCAAGTCCTCTTGATTCCAGGCCCCCATCCACTGTGCTACCTAGCTGCCCTGCTCTAAGACCTCTTGACCCCAAATCTAGGTTACTTGGTGGAAAAGCAGTTGAGAAGAGCTTCTACTGGCCTCTGCAACTTAGGCCTTTGCAAAGTGTCCCCTTCGCCTTCTCCCAAGACCCTACATCAACAGTAAGGGCTGAGAATCACAGGCTAATACACTCAAAACAGGAGGACTCCTAGAAGACCTTATTTTAACAGATGGGGAAACTGAGGCACAAAGAATGGGCGATGTGGCTTGTCCAAGACCTCCCTGGAGCTCAGACTCATACAACTAACTCAGACATGCTGACAGCTCAGGGCAGGAGATTATAAACTGGCTAAAGCCAGGTTAATGTTTGGTCCCCATCCAGGCATCTTCTGCAGTCCTCAGGAAGGAGCACGGAATCCTCTATTTGGACGTGGAAGGAACCGGCCCCTTCATTTCACAAATAAGGAAACAGGCACCAGGAGGTGAAACAATTTGTCCAAGGCTAATCAATCAATAAACAGGCATTTCATGATCACCTACTATGTGCCAGATGCTGTGCCAGGGTTCAAAGAGAAACAACCCCTTCTTTCTAGAAGTTTACATTCCAAAGGGGATGATGACAAGTCTCGCCATCTTAGCTCCTCCTTGTCCTGATGCTGTGCGCCCAAAATATTTTTTGGAGATGTCCTTCCCATCCCCAGCCCCCAAAACAAAAACTCAGCACAGATGCCACAAAGGTATGAAACCCAACCGAATCCCAAGAGCCTTTTTTTTTTTTTTTTTGTTAAACCTTCAACTTCCATCTTAGAATCGATCCTGTGTTTTGGTTCCAAGGCAGAAGAACATAAGGGTTAGGCAATGGGGGTTAAGGGACTTTCCCAGGGTCACACAGCCAGGAGGTGTCTGAGGTTCAGCACTTTATGCAGGTTTTCTCATTTGATCCTTATAGCTACCATGTGAAGGAGGTGCCATTATTTTCTCCATTTCACAGAGGAGGAAACTGAGGTTGACAGAGGTCAAGGGATTTATCTAGGGTCACACAACTAGTAAATGTCTAAACTCAAGGTCTTGAATTTAACTCCAACACTATCCATTATACCACTTAATTGCCTACTTATTATCAGAATCATAATTAGTGGCCACAGTGGAAGGGTAGAGAAACAGGTATATTCACCTAGGATGAGTTCACTGAAAGGGTAAGGAGGAGGTGGAAAAGCAACCCAGGAAAAGATGAGATTATTAAGTTGGTAAAGGGAGAGGTAATATCCCGAGGGACAAGGTTGTTGCCTCAGGGGCAAGATAGGCACCTTCTAAATTCCTCACCCTGGGTCAAAGCCCTGATGACACCACCCTAGTTATGGCTCTATCAGTCCTCATGCTGGGCTGACACAAACCACTCAAAGGGGCTTCTTGTCCCTCCTTTCTTTCATCCCCTCCTAACCCCCCAGCCCCCAACATGGCTTCCCCATCACTTGCCTGTCCACAGCAATAGCCATCATGGAAAAGATGCTCACAAACATGGCCATGATGGGGAAGAAATTCTGGGAATGGCAGAAGGCTTGGCCAAAGTACCAAATATTGTGGCTGGCGTAGATAAAATTGAAGATGACATTGAAAGTGGCCATGCACGTGTCGGCCAGGGCCAGGTTAACGATGAAATAATTGGGCACCGTCCTCATCCTCTTATGTGCCAGGATGGTCCAGACGACGGTGATGTTGCCTGTGACGGCCACCAGCACCAGGAAGAGGTAAGCCATGGCCCAGAGGGCCAGCTGCCACCCAGGCAGGGAGAATGCTGTGACGCTTGTGGCGTTGCGCTCCAGGGCGGAGGAGGCGTTTCCGTCGCTCGTGAGGATACGTGCCACCATGGCTTCCTGTGGGAGACCGAAGGATGAAAGGAGCTGAGATCTCTGGGTTCTCCCCAAATTCTGTGTTTTATGATGGATTTCCTACAGAATGAAAATGTCTTCTGATGGGCAGACTACCATAGTAAGCCAGGACAGCGACCTCAGAAGCCATCCTGGCCAAAACCCTCCGGGAAGAAACCCAGAGAAGGTATTTGACTTGCCCAAGGTCACACAGCTGGTAATCACCAAAATTAGGACTGAACCCAAGTTATAGGATCAGAAAGGTAGAGCTGTAAGGGCTTCAGTCCTGTTATATGACAGGTGAGGAAACTGAGGCCTGGAAAAGGTATGGAACTTACCCAAGAATTCTTTCTTGTGACTCCTGCTAATTCCTTCACTCCTAACGGTGGCTGTTTAAGGCCAAGAATGGAAGATTTTCCTCAGCTCCTGTGGAATTCCGGGTTCAAGTCTCTGCTCTGGATGGGAATGTTGGCAGGAGAAGCCTGAAACAACTTTTACTCTGATCCCCAGAATGGCTCAAAGGGCCGACTGGTTCTTCCCGTCATTGGGACAGGGGGAGGGACTGTGTTTGGGCCATCCGACTCTCTTTGCTTCCTTTTAAATCGCCAGGGCTCAGCCCACTGCAAGGCTGGTCAACATCCCTTTGTAACAAATGCCTTTGGAGGAAGGAGGAGGTTGGGTTGTCTCCTAACTCGGGCCTGGAGCTCACTCCTTCCCCCTGCTGGGATTGCTCACCCAACTTTTATCACTGAGGGAAGCCTTAAGCTAACGTGGTTCAGCAGAGGGAAATAGAATCACTCGGAGGAACAGGAGTCACGGGGAGAAATAAGGGTCTTCTAAAGAATGCCAGGAGAAAATTCTTTTAGGTGGGGCATCTTTATTTCCATTCAGAAAAGTTTGGAAAACAATTGCTTACTATCTCTGAGGGGGGGAGGGAAGGAGACAATGGATTTTATAACTATGGAAAACATATGTTGAAAATTATTACATGTAACTGTAAGGATGGGGAAATTGCCACTTACAAATTAAATTGGAGCAACAATAATGTATCCTGATACTAACTAGCTATGTGACTTTGGGCAAGTAAGTCGCTTAAATCTTTTGGAGCCTCAGTTTCCTCATCTGTAAAATGAGGGTTGAATTAACTGGCCTCTGAGGGTTGTTCAAGCATTAAATCTTCTGATCTACTCTATCCCCCTCGTTTTAAAGAGGAAGAAACTGAAAATCACAAAGGAGAAGGGATAAATCCAAGGTTAGAGGTCACTTCCTCTTTTCCCTAGCCTAACTTAGACTGTTGGCATCTCAGGAAAAGAATCCTTTCTAACATTGAAGGATTTTAGAACTTTAATCAATGTTGCAACCAATACTAGTTCTAGAGGACTGATGAAATATTCTTGTTAATTCCTAATCCCAAATCAGAGACTTGTCTGGGAGAAAGGACTTTGGTGTTAGACTCTGACTTGGGGGTTAAAAGAAAAGAAATAATTTTAACCAAGACCCAGAAGTTATACAGGCAAAGGTAGGCGTGGAATTCAAACCCAGGTCCCCTCACTTCAAAGTTGGCGTTCACTACAATAAGGGCTGAAAGCAGCATAAATAGGATCCACCTCTGTGGGGACTCACATTCAATGACGAAGCCTCATCTTGAAAGTAGAGTGGGATTTGGGGCTGCCATGGATTTTTTTTTGGATACCCATTTTAGTATTCTTTCAATTAAACCCTAAATTTAACCATAACTGGAGAAAGAATTCATCTAGTTTTAGAGATGAGGAAATTGAGGCCAGAGTAGTAAATTGACTTAACAACAGTCCCATCTATGGTGAGCAGGAAAGTTGAGTCGTCTTTCTGAACTCAACGCTAATGACCGCGTCTTCCAGTCTTGGGTTTAGGAAGGTACAAAGCCTTCTCCTAATTCCCATTCTCAACTCTGTACCAAATAAACTCAGGGCTGTTGCCACTTTGTCTAAACATCTTCAGTGTGTTGGTGGCAATGTCCTGGGTGAGGATGCAAGATTTATGGAGCTGGAAGAGAGCCCCAAGGGTTGTATAAACCAGATTCCAAACTGGCAGACTCAGAGCCCACTGGACAGTCTCTTCGGGCGAAGTTTGTTTATCTTCCAAGTATACAGACATTGTACAATCTGAGAAGAAGGAGGGATGGCTCAATGCCCCCGGGCCAGAAAGGGGTTCACTCCTAACATCTTTGGAGAAATTATTTCTTGTCTTCTCTAGTAATGAGGAGAAGTCTCAGAATGTATCATAACTGTCTGGCAGCTTTCTGTTTTAATAAATTATTTTTGCTAACTAGCTTTTTGTTTTTACCTGCTGAAGAAGCACAAACTGCCCATGATAGACCTTTAAATTGGCCTCAGATACTTCCTAGCTTTGTGACCCTGGGCAAGTCACTTGACCTCATTGAATTCTTCTGCCTTGGTTCAAATACACAGCATTGATTCTAAGACAGAAAGGATTCTAAGGGTTTTTTAAAAAAGTGTCAATGACCTGGTTCAAAGCCCTGTATGTTCTACCTTAAGTATGATTCCCAATGCCAACCATTTCACAGGCTGTTGAAAGGACTACCTGAAATAATATTACTATTGGTCATTCATTTTTAATATGTGCCTGTAAAGTG
>NW_025391929.1:0-7876 GCF_016433145.1 Gracilinanus agilis | reverse complement strand
ACTCAAACTTAATGTGAGTTGCTACCCAGTTATAACAAATATATATTTATCATTATAAACAGCCAAAATCCCAAAGGAAATGAAAAGTTTGGGAAGCAAACTTAGGGAATTGGGAAAGTCAGAGTAGTACTGAAGAACAAAACTTTTTTGACAGGTTGATTTCAGGGGCTCAGGAAGGCCCCAACCCCTAAAGGAAACCTTACCCACCTATAAGCTTAGTGATATCTTAAATTCCCCAATTAGAAATTTAACCCTTTGTCCTCTCTTAAAATATAAATGCTCAAAAAGATCCCAAACTTCAATTTATTAGCTATGTACCCCTCCCTCATTGTGAATGGAAAAATTGTTTCACTTTCTTTAGAGAAAGTATCCTTAGAGCCAGAGGTTATTATGTTTCAGATGCTGGGCCAAGTGCCGAAGGTAGTAGGAAAGGTGAAAAAAAAAAGGGGTACCTGCCCTGTTTATGTTCAAATGGGAGAGAGGAAAGGCAAACAGTTCCGTACATATAAGTTACACGTAGTGTAAATGGGAGGTGATCTCTAAGGGAGGGCAAAATGGTTCCCCACTTGTCCTTTGTTATTATTTTGTATGCATTATTATCAACATTCTAAACCCGTGTCTTTCTTCTTCCTTCCTTCCTGCCTTCCAACTGGATATTTTCCCATTTAAGTTCTTAGATCTGATTTCATCATCTGGAAGAAGAGACCACAAGAGTATAGAGCAACCTATATTACTTAAAGAAGGGTAAGGTTATGTTTATTACATAGTAGAAATTCTTGAGACCTGGGCAGGAGGGGAGAGAAATCTGGATAGCATGCCTTTTTTTTTTTTTTTTTTTTTTTTTTTTTTTTTGCCTTTTTTTAAATATTGTTTTGCTTGATTTCCACTTTTAATTTTGCCTTTAAAAAAATCCATTTTCCTCTTGTGCCTAGAGATGACAGCTCTCCAATTTGCCTTGCCACAGTTAAAGCAAAATTAATTAATAAACCATGAAATGCCCAAAGCCAGGATTCTGGTGTGGAGATTGTCCAAGCTGTTGCACAAGCCAAAGGAAAATCTGGAACCACAAAACAATGATTTATAGAGATCATTGTTTTAAGCCTTTAACCAAACCCAAGTAGGAAAATCAACTGTCAGCTGACAGAACTCAAGACTAGCAGTAATAAAAGAATCTCCCAAACCTATTTTGTCCAACAGCTCTTTTTCAGAGTCACTGTGGAATTCAAAACAATCAATAATCTATGATCTCTACAGTCTTATTTCCTCGTTTTCTTTTATACTCAGTCGACATCTCTGAGATAAAGCCTTTACCTTACTTGCCTTCTATTGGGAAAAGAAAGTGATGTCTTAACTCCAACTAGGGTGCAATTGGGGGTGGGATGAGAGGGGACAGGATGGATAGCCATGATTTTGGTTTTCAATATATTCTGATAACTATATTTTAGTATTACTAGTATTTATTTATTATTGATTAATATGAATATACATTAGTATATTAATATAGTAAAACTAATTGGTATTATTAATATTTATCATAATTAGTATATATGTAGGGGGAGGGAGGAATCTATAGACTTCATTATACTGTTAAAGAATCCAGTACAAAAAAAGGTGGGTGCAGGTAAAAAGGCAGACCTGGAGTTGGAAGGACCTGGGTGCAAATGTGACCTCAGACACTTTCTAGCTCTATGACCCTGGGCAAGTCACTTAACTCCAATGGCTTAGCAAGTGATTAAATTTGATTAAATTTAATTTTATACTAAGACAGAAGGTAAGGGTTAAAAAAAAAAAAGATTAAGGACCCTTGTGTTTAGAGTTAGAAAGGGGCCAAGAGATCCCTTCATTTTCTAGATTAGAAAGCTGAGGTCCAGCCTTCTCATGGACTAAGTAGCAGTCAGTATTCAAACCCTCTGACTCCAAACCAAATGCTAAATGCCTTTCCTACTATGTTGTTATTATTCAGTTATTTCAGTTGTGTCTGACTCTTTGGGACCCCATTTGAAGTTTTCTTGGCAAAGATACTGGAATTGCCATTTCTTTCTCCATTTTCTTTTTTCCTTTTCCATTTTCTACTCTGCTTAACTTCTTAACCCTACACTTTATAGAATGATAGGCTCTGAAAGGGGCTTTAAACATCATCTAGTTTCACCCTCCCCCCATCCAGCATTAAACGGTCCCCTGTGGCATTCCCAACTGGCATCAAATCTCCATTTGATTGTTTTTAGTAACCAAATCAATTAAAATACAGCTTCCTCATCCCAGACTTGTATAATTGGTTTTTTTTTTTAATGTAGCATTATACATTTATCCCTGCTGAATTTTATTTTTTCATAACAGAAGGTTTAGTTACAATGTATGACATGCACCTATTTATATGTAGAAACATACATATACATATATAGAAATGCATTTGTATAAATCTACATATATGTGTATGTGCACATATATTTTTGTACACACACATTTTGGCCACCACTATTTTAAGCCAAGCAGTTCATTTAGATCAGTAATCAAGGTATGGAAGGGTTTCGTGTCCCAATATAGAGTGTCCTTACAATGATGAATCATGCAATCTTGGGGTTTGGAGCAAAGTAAGACTTGGAGATCATGTTTTTCATTCCAATCACTTTATAGATGAGGAAACTGAGCCTCTCTACCAGGTTAAGTAACTTGCTCAAAGTTATATAGTCAGTAGGAAATGGTGTTGGGATTCAAACCAAGTCCTTTGATCCCTAATTCAATGTTCTTTCTACTGTTCAGTCATTTTTGGGCCACATCCAACTCTTTGTGACCCCAGTTTGGATTTTCTTGGCTAAAATACTGGAGTGGTTTGCCATTTCCTTTTCTAGCTCATTTGACAGAAAAGGAAACTAAGGCAAACTGAGTTAAAGGACTTGTCCAGAATCACACAGCTAGTAGATATCTGAGACCAAATCTGAATTCAGGAAGTCTTCCTGACCCCAGGCCTGGTGCTCTTTCTACTGTTGCCACTTACCTGTTCTTTTCACTATAGTCTTTTTAGACCTGGCCTAACAAGATTTCACCCAAATATTAATTATCCTAATTCTGTCATACAATATAGTAGATAACCTTCATTTCAGATTGGATTATTGCACTTAAGAGTTCATACAGAAATGTTGAAAAGGACCTGGCCAGGGCCCTGAGGCATGACACTAAAGGTCTTCCTCCAGGTCTATATTGATCTTTAATCAGAACTCTTTCTATAATTTTATTCAGCCTCAAACAGGTTTCTTTAACTATACAATGTTTCTCCATCTCCTCCACAAGGTCTCATGAAAAATTTTGTCAAATGACTTATTGAAATCCTGATAACTTGTTATATATAGCATTCTATAATATAAATAAAAATATAAAGTCCATAAACTTTATATATATATACTTTATAAATAGGCATTCCCAGATTGCCTTATCAGGAAAGGAAATGAGACCAATTGCCCTGGTGATTTCAAAGACATGATAGAGATCCTTGTTGGGACCTTTGTTCCCCTTTTCCATAAAAGCCAAGTTGGGAAATTCCACATTTATGAATATGCTTCTGGAGCTGGCTTCTATGCCCCGGAATTTTTTTCCTAAGGAACTGCAGGACCTCTCTCATCCCCAGTCTGGTTTTCAGAATGAGTAAACAACAGTGACCCCCTTAGAGCTCAATATCTGGCTCCCAGCCTAAATTCCATTGTTATGCTTAAGAGAGGATACTCCTCTCTGCCATTAGTCATGTAGAAACATCACCAGCTTGAACACAAAACCCATATAGGTCATTTCCGAGACCAGTCTTCCATCTTGAATATCCTTAATGTTAATTTGTGCTAGCAATACCCCAGTTTAAAAAAAAAAATCACCTATGTCTGGTTTTGTCTTAGTAGATAAGAGACTAGATTACCTTCGCAGAGTACTTCCACTTTGCTTTAGGTTGTGTGGTTTTGGAAAATCTATGTCTTTAAACAAAAACTCTTGAATTGACTTGAGCTAGATGCCATGCATGTAGATAAACCCAATCATCTGGTATATTAAATTTGAGCCCAAACATGAATCTAGAAATTGTTTCAAACGACTGATGCATAAAGCACCCAGCACAATGTTTTGGCACCTAGTGTGTGCTCAATAAATATTTTTTTGAATGAAGCTGACCATCAGGGACTAATAGCAATGTGAAATTTATTTCCAGTCAGGGGTCTGCTTCACTTTAGGTACGATATGAGTGTAAGTGAAGGCTGATAGACCATGAAGAATGACAAGTAGTAAAACTGCAGAGCTAATTGGGAAAGCCTGTAGGAAATGATATACACAATGATTATAGTAATACAAATAAAGATATTAAAAGGAAACCAAACTCTTGTCAAATACAACAGGCAATGTTAATAACTTATTATCAAAGTTAACACACATCCTCTCCGAGTTAACATACACACATCCTTCCTTTCTGTTAACAATTTTAGTAAACTGCACAAGTGGAAAATAACATGTGCCATCAGTCATAGTCACACTATGAGGAGGTTTTATTTAGGGGCATATTTTAGGCAAAACCACCTCTTATTTGTCCTTCTCTATGACATAGTAATATTCCATGACATTAAGCTGCCTCAAGATGGTTAGCCATTACCCAATAATTAGGCACATATTTGACACCGGGAAAGGTATATATGTCAAGAAACACTAGAGTGAATATTTTTATTGGATGAGGACTTCCCATTGATGAGATCTTCCATTAAGTCAATCCCATGCTTTCTCTGTGAGACATGGCCTTTATCTGCAAAATGGGAGGGTTGGATCAGATGATCTCAGGATTCTTTTCAGCCCTTTCTATGACTCTGAGTCCACAAACTTTGGGGTTCGTTTAAATCCGGATGTATTTGTGCTAATCCTTCTCTACTAGAGGTTGTATCCTCCAGTGTGATTCAACAACTTTATCTTCTTTAAAAATAAATTGACACACTTTTTATGCCAGCACTGTCCCCGGCTTTGTTTTTCCTATTTAATTTTTCTAACTCTGTTTTCCATTTTGCTTTTGCCTGATTGTTTTTCTGTCTTTTCTCCTTTGGCCTGCTGGCTGCTATACTAAAGGATTCTTAAACTAGCAATAAAAAACATTGATGGTAATAGTTCATGCAGGTAAGATGTCAGGAGGCACTTGGCACAACCCTTTAGCTTGTGGTGATCTGTCACGTGTGAGGTGCCCCAAGAGCTGCTACAGATGTTTTTGTCTGGACTTGGGAAAGGAAGTTGTGGTTCTCTTGACATACTTGAGATGCCATTAGCAAACTCCTTGGGCTAAACCTGTAATATGTCTCACAGGTAGAAGAGATTATCCTGTTTCCCTTTGCTTCTGGTGTTTTCCAAGTAACACAATGTCTTCCTTTTGCTGCCTTTTCATTTGAAACGAAATACTTCCTGAAGAGTGGAATGCTGAAGTTTGGGTAGGGACAAGGAAGGCCTAGAGCCCTCCTTGGATACTGGGTGGGCAAATGCCAGAAAAGCCTCTGGTGAACTTTTAACCCCGTCACTGCCCATCTTCTTCAGTGCTGCCATTCCTTCATGGGAGGTTGTTTGTTAGACCTAAAGGGAGAAGGTTCTAGCAGAGATTTTCTCCATTTTGATCCCATTGTGAAGCTACAAAGTTTGAAAAGAGAGACAGTCTTTATAAATCTCACCACATACCATTCTGTTATATGACCCAGGATTCATGATTATTTAGAATCTCTCCCATATTTTAATTTAAAACAACATAAAAAAAATCCCTAAAAAACACAACCTTGTCATGTTAGCTGCCTACTCTAGTCTGCCGCTTTATTTTTGCTTTTCTATGTAGAATTTGCTTACACTCTACCCCTCTCAAGTCTCAGAATGGAAATTGTGAATGTTTTTAACAGCCTTCATGGGGAGTCAATTTTAACTCTCCCTGCTCACCCGCCCCCTGCCCCCAAAGTGGTTACATAGCTTAAGAACAAAATAATGCCCAACATTTATATAGCACTTTAAAATTTGCAAATCTCTTTACATATAGTATCTTACTGGATCTTCACCACAACCTGGTGAGGTAGGTGCTATTATTATCATCCCCATTTTATAGATGAGGAAATGAAAGTTGAGAAAGAGATCATGCGACTTATCTAAGACCATACAGCTAGTAAGTATGTGAAGTAAGATTTGAACTAAGGTCTTCCTGACTCCAAGACCAGTACCCAAGCTACTGTACATCATAGCTGCCATAGCCAGAGGAGCCCGTGGCCTTGGAATCAAACTATGCCACCAAATTTCTTATGATTTTTTTGGTTGGCAGAGTAGGGAAGGAGGTGGAGAATGTACTAAAAGCAAGTGGAAAAGACCTTTAAAATCTCATTTTCCCAGACCCATAGTCTGGTTGAGTAGTGAGGAATTATTTCAAGAAAGAGAATAATTTTTAGAGGAAGCTAGGTAGCTTTGTAACCCTAGATAAGTCATTTATTCTCTGCTGCTTCCATTTTCTCATCTATAAAATGGAAATAATAGTACTACCTCCTAAGACTCAGACATGACTTAAAAAACAACAATGCGATAAAAATGAAGCTGTCGCCTGAATGTCCACTAAAAAAACAAAGTAGGGTCATTTACTCTGGCATTCAGGGGAGAAGAAATACCAAGAATTCTCCTCCTGGCTGTCCTCTCCTAAATCTCATATCAAACACAAGCTCAAAGGAAATTAGGTAGTGCTTAAATCAGATCTGTAAGAAGCAGGATTTGAATTAGTATCAAATTAACTGATGACAATGAAAAGGCAAAATGTTCATTTTACAAAGTGATGATGTACCTTCTTATTCTTGCTGGAATCAATCTGTAAAGATGATGAAAATGCATTTCCATTTAAATCAATATAGTGATAAATGCATTTGTGTGAAAAGTAAAAAAAAAAAATAGTACTACCTCCTACAATAATTGTGAGGATAAAATGAGATAATATTGGTAAAGTGCTTTGTCAATGACTATATCATAAATGCTAGGAGTCATCCTCCTCCTCTATCTAAACTCATTTCCATATGGATGGCTTCTGTCCTAAGGAGGGGAAGGAATCATGTTGGAAGGGGCCACCAAATGCCACCCAAATCAAACACATTGTGATTCTGCAGAAGGATCAACTTCCCTGGATTCTGCTAATCCATGTTATCTCTTTTCCTTTAGCTTTGTCAGATCTGAGGTGTTAGAAGGGATAGGATGATTCTGTCTTGCTTTGACTCCATTGGTAAACAAGAAAGAAAGAGAAAAAAATGGGAATCCTCCTTTAATTATTACTGAGATCCTTTTTGTATCTATTCCTTTTCTGACTTAATGGAAAAAAAGGCTTCCTTGTGCTTTCTGCTCAAGATTCTGGGAGCCATAAGAAGTCACGTGAAGACGATGAACAACACTATGCCCTAAATCTCACGGAGAATCTTTTTACATGAGTTTGTAATAGTCACACTCAGAAAGGAATCTGCTTTGAGTTGCTTTAAACACATTAAATATTGCTTTCCAAGATATGCCTCTCCCTAGTATTATACAACTGTTGGTGGCATGTTTCTAATGTAGTTTTTCCATGGATGTTTTTCACTATCACCCTAGAGTTTGATAAATTCGCTCCTGGAGAAGAAAATCAGAGATCGGAGGAAAGAAGCCAAGGATAGGATTTGGGATTGAAGAGTGTTTTGCTTTGTTTTTCATTTTTTAAATTTTCATGCAAAACACTTCCATGTTGATCACTGTTGTGAGAGCAAAATCATACATAACCAGAACCCCAAAATTAAACCAAAGATACACTGATGTGACAGTCCTTTCTCTGGAGGTGGAGAGCACTTATTGAAAGTTTTTAATATAAACTCACCAACAACTTTTGCCATCCACCATT
>NW_025391928.1:0-11405 GCF_016433145.1 Gracilinanus agilis | reverse complement strand
TTGCCTATTTTGATACCTTCAATTTCTTTTTCTTCTCTAATTGCTATTGCTAGTGTTTCTACTACTATGTTGAATAGTAGAGGAGATAATGGGCATCCTTGTTTCACTCCTGATCTTATTGGGAAGGCTTCTAATTTATCCCCATTGCATATGATGCTTGTTGATGGTTTTAGGTATATACTGTTTATTATTTTTAGGAAGGGTCCTTCTATTCCTATACTTTTCAGCGTTTTCAATAGGAATGGATGCTGTATTTTGTCAAAGGCTTTTTCAGCATCTATTGAGATAATCATGTGATTTTTGTTGGTTAGACTGTTCATATGGTCAATTATGTGGATGGTTTTCCTAATGTTGAACCATCCTTGCATTCCTGGTATATATCCCACCTGATCATGGTGGATGATCTTCTTAATTACTTGCTGGAGTCTCTTTGCTAATATTCTATTTAAGATTTTTGCATCTATATTCATTAGGGAGATTGGTCTATAGTTTTCTTTCTCTGTTTGGTCTACCTGGCTTTGGGATCAGTACCATATTTGTGTCATAGAAGGAATTTGGTAGGACTCCTTCTTTGCTTATCATATCAAATAATTTGTATAATATTGGGATTAGTTGCTCTTTGAATGTCTGATAGAATTCACTTGTGAATCCATCAGGTCCTGGTGATTTTTTCTTAGGGAGTTCTTTGATGGCTTGTTCAATTTCTATTTCTGATATGGGATTATTTAGGTATTCTATTTCTTCTGCTGTTAATCTAGGCAATGTATATTTTTGTAAATATTCATCCATATCTCCTAAATTGTTATATTTGTTGCCGTATAATTGGGCGAAATAGTTCTTAATGATTGCCTTGATTTCCCCTTCATTAGAGGTGAGGTCTCCCTTTTCATCTTTAATACTGTCAATTTGGTTTTCTTCTTTCCTTTTTCTTATTAGATTGACCAGTACTTTGTCAATTTTATCATCATCCTCTATATCTAAGCATTCACATTATAGCACTTAGTAATTTGTTATATACATTTATTAAGAACTGAAATCGTTTCACAGGCCTGTAATTTGAAATGCTCACCCAATCTTCTTTTCTGACAATCTGGACAAGATATATCCCTTTCCAGTCATGCAGCATTACTTATTACCAGGATTTCTCAAAGATCTGGAAATCCTCTCTTCGAGTCAAGTCAAATATAAGCCATGCTTTCTCTATGTTAGACCAATCAAACTTGCATCAATGGACCATTATAGAAGCAAGGGTATAAAAGAACTGCTCTGACAGGAGTTAACTCCTGAGGAGCCTTGAATCTCATTTATTGGCAGTTGCTGACTTTGCCAATAAATTGATCATGCACAGAATCTGGTTCCTCAACTTCTCTCTATTGTAGATTTCTATAATGACAATTGGCAAGCCACCAAGATCTGAGGGATGGCACTCCCACTCCTGGATACCTTCTCTAAGGAAACCTCTTTTCTAAGGTCACCTGGGAGGCTGGTCTTCCTCCTCATGTTGAAGCCAAATTTTCTCCAAGGTGTGGTAAGATCCTGATTGGGAGATCCTTAACAAGAGAAAAAAGCAAGAAATCTCTAGGGCACCTAGAGAGTTAATGTAGAAGTAGGATTGAAATTGATTTTTAACAGTCTTAAAATCTATTTTGCTCACTAGAATTCTAGCAAAAATTTCAAAATAAGGAAAGTGGTCATGATGGAAGAAAAATTTAAATGACCATCAACTGCTTTTTTATAGTGTCAGCTGGCTAAAGCAAGACAACTTTTCAGGTACAGCTTCTGCTTCCTTTTAAGTGAAAATGGGCAAAAGCAAAATAGATTTTCAGCTGGTAAAAAATGGACTACCTAAATCACTGTTTAATTGACCTTTTTAAATTGGCACAGTCATAAAGGAGGAAGGTCTATTGGGAACATTTTTTATTATAGGCCCTAACTGGGGCAAGTTGGGGATGTACCGGTAGACAATGATCTCATCTACAAGGGAAGCACAGTATGGTCACTTGTGGCAACTTCCTAATAATTACCCTACCTAGGTCACCTGTGACTGTGGTGCTGGTTTTCCATTTAATAATCCCTTACTAGTAACGATGGAAGCAGGTAATAGTATTTCCATGGGAATGTCCTGGGGAATATTGCTTAAATCATAGAGTCAATGTAAGTTGCCAGTTAAGCTGCAAATGCCAAATGTATGCCTTGTTCTGTTAAATTAAGTGACCTTTGATCTAAGACTGCTAGAGATCTTCAGATGATAAACTGTTTTGGTCTAAATTGGACACTTGATTATCACACAGTAGAGAAACTGATAACGATTATTTTGATGATTAAATGCTCTCACACCCTTCAAAAATGTACTATGAATTCATTTCGTATGTAATAGTCCTGTCAGATGTGACATGTCCACCACTAGTTAAAGGGCCCCACATCTGACTACTCTATTCTGACTGTAACCTCCTCCTAAGCTATGTCAACTCTTCCTCCTACACTGTGATAAAAAATATTATTCAGTACCTTGCACTGGACTCACACAAGAATCTCCTCTTAGTCTGAGGAGAGAAGGAGGGCTGCGGCATTGCTGGCCCCTTATTACTGATTATTCCAGGCAGTCACAGTGTCCCTGATTCTCCCAGCTCTATCAACAATGGTGACCCTCCATCCTATGAGAGACATCACTTAGCCTGTCTGTTCTCTGTTCTGGGCTCCCCCAAACCTATCAAAGAGATCCAGCCTTAGGGTTTGGGGCATTCACAGAGACAAGCCCCAGAGCCCTTTTATTGACAGGTAGCATTTCCCTGCTTATCTTCCTTAGAGAGCTGCCTCAGTTTACGCTTTGGTTAAATTTCTCTCCCAATGCCTACAAATGTGAGCTTCACTATGTTGGACAGAACAGTAGATGTTCCCTAAGAGGAGTCTGCAGTATTTTTAGGAAGAGACCCAAAAGGGAAGAGATCATTTGCTTCTTGAACACCTCGAGCAGCAGAAATGCAGGAGGACAGAAGCACATCGGAGAGCAGAAAGAGGCTTCAGTTAAAAACTACAGTCAAGGAGAAAGGGAGGAAGGAGGAAACCCGGAAGGGCTAAAGCTGAAGACAGACGGGATCATGAGAAGAATTGTGTGGCGTCCCATCTGCTCCTGGAAGATGCTTCTTGTGCTGGATTGCAGGACCACAGGGGAGAAGAGGAGGCAGATACAGAGAAGATGGGGAACCACGCAGGGCATCTCAAGGACCACAAACTGTCATTTCCATTCCCTCTACATTCAGCACCTGTTCTGCCCTTCTGGGGATTCCCCAAGAGGCAAAAGACAGTCCTTGCCCTCCAGGAGCTCACAGTCCAGTGGGGGAGGGAGACAATACACAGATACATGGACACAAAGGAAGCTCTGTCTAGGAGAAATAGGGAAGATGGAAAGACTGAAGGAACTCTAAGAGGGACGGGGGAAGGTTTCCTGTAGAAAGTTTTTAGTCTTTAGTTGAGATTTACAGGAACTTTAAAGGGGTCAGTGATCTGAAATGTGGAGGGAAAATATTCCAGACATGAGACAAAGCCATTGAAAATGCCTGGAAGTAGACACAACCAGATCACACGGTGGATAGAGTGACAGATCTGGAATCAAGAAGACCTGGGTTCAAATGTGACTACAGTCACTTCCTAGCTATGTGATCCTGGATAAGTCACTTAACTCTGACTGCCTAGCCTAGCCCTCGTCACTCATCTATCTTAGAACTGATACTGAGATGGAAGGATTAAAAAAAAAAATTCCATTTAGCGGCATTTAAGTGACTCTGTGAATAAAGAACTAGAATTAGCAGACAGGAGGTCCTGGGTTCAAATATGACCTCTGTAAAAGTGAGGACTGAGGGGGCAGCTGGGTAGCTCAGTGGATTGAGAGTCAGGCCTAGAGACGGGAGGTCCTAGGTTCAAATCCGGCCTCAGATACTTCCCAGCTGTGTGACCCTGGGCAAGTCACTTGACCCCCATTGCCTACCCTTGCCACTCTTCCACCTATAAGTCAATACACAGAAGTTAAGGGTTTAAAATTAAAAAAAATTAAAAAAAAAAAAAAAAAGTGAGGACTGAATTTTGCAAAGGAAAGCAGGCAAATGAAGTAGAAGCTGGCCTCAGGAGGTTTCGTTTGGAAGGGGCCAGTGAAGGAGGGAGTTTAGTGAAAATTCTGAAGATTCTAAACTGCCATCAACTAACTGCCAAAGACTCCTGAGAGGACATTCAAGTGTTGGGTGGGCTTGGGGGTGGAAGCTTGTGGGTGGCTGGGAGGTTCTGGACAGGAATTTAGCTCTTCTGAACTCAAAATTCAGGGGCAATCTGGAGATTTCAATAGCAAAACCTTTCTACTGACGTCACTGCCAACGAAGAAGAAACCGAGAGTTATGCTCCATAATGGGCTTTAGTGCCCGGACTACAGAGGGAGCGGGCACTTGGGGGACCCTGCCTTGACCCCTTATGCCCCTTCCTTGCAGTTAGTTAGATAGTGCTAAGGATAGGATATTGTGAGGGGAGGGAGAGTCAGTTTCTGAGTCAAAGCCACAGAAGAAATCAGAACTTCTCTCTGGTTGTGGCCTTCAGAGTGGACAGAGAAGTTCTCTCTGTACCCACCTTCCTCAAAAATCCTCCAACATCCTTTACCCTGTTACCCTGAATTCCCTCCTCCTTATAATACATCTTTATTAGTTTATTAGTGGTAGTTTGGGGCTGTGACTTGGGGAGGAGGAAGATGGATCTTGGGGCTGAGGAAAAGACAAATACCAAAAACCATCGTGAAGGGCAAAGCGACTAGAACTTGGGAGTGGGGAGGCTTGTCTCCATAGTGCTGGGTGGGATCTAACCCATGAGGTTTTAGGTTCACAACTGATCCCCAACACCTTCCTTCAGCATCCCCATTACTGCTTTGCCAGTTGGGAACCTATTTGAGTTTATTCCCTCATAGGTCTTCCCTGGGGTGGGGGTGAGTGAAGAGCTGATCTGGCCCATTGAAAGGTAAATGGAGAAAGTCTTAGAGTGGGAAGAGCCTTGTGGCAGACAGACCCAGCAGCAAGTTGTCTTAAGAGTCCTGGAGGAAGGTGATGTGGGCCCCCACAAGGAGGATGGCAGTGACACAGGACAGAAGGGGGCCTGTTGGAGAGACACTACAAAGGTGAAACTGACAAGTCCTGGCGCCAAATTGGATATGTGGGTAAGAGACAGTGAGGAGTCATGGGCGCTCCTTGGTTTTGGGCCCAAGGGAGGAAGATACAGCTATAGAGAAAGTGGGGGTTCTGTCTAGGTGAGAGAGAACAATGTGTTTGGGACACAGTAAGCTCACAACACCTACTGGTCACCTAGTGTGAAATCCCTGTAAGGGATGAAAGACTGGAGATCAGCACAAAGATTGGGGTAGAAAATGTAGATCTGAGAATCATAAGCAAAGAGATAGTGCTTGTATCCCTGGTAGCTGATGAGATCACCAAGTAAAGAAGACCAGAGGAAGAAGAGTAGAGGGCCAAAGACAGGGTAGAGGAACTCCCTCACCCTAACCCTAGTGTTATGAGATCTAGAGGAGGAGCCAGCAGAGAAGACAGAGAATCACAGGTCAAAGAGGTAGGAGCTAAACCAGGAGAGAGACAGAGAGCCGTATCCTAAAACACTAGAGAGAAGAGAGTGGGCTAACAGCATCAAAGGCTGCAGACAGGACTGAGAGAAGGAGGACTGAAGAGATGGTCTCTATCACCTCAGAAAGAGAAGAGCATACAGGGGAGGAGCTACAGAGAAAGCAAAGCCTGAGAAGATGGAGAGAGGATGGAGGCCCTACCTTGACGAGGAAGGAGGTTCCACTGATGAATGTACTTATGGGTAAAGGAAGACGAGGACTCGCACTGAGGCCAGAGACTTGGTGCCTGCAGTCTACAGTCTACTTGTCCTGGGGAGGGGCTGTGGTGGTGAGGTTGCAATTTGTAGGAGGTGGGGGTGTCCAGTGTGGCACTAGGAAGACTGGGATAGCTTTGACTCAGGGACCAGATTTCTAGGCAAATGAAGAGGAGAATAATGCCAGAAGCCATCGAGGCTATGATATTTAGCACGGCTACTCAAAAGCTCTGACAATCCAGCACGGCAGGTTGTCAGGAGGATGGAAATTCCACACTCAGTTTCCCCTATGTGACTCTTTTTACAGTGACATTCACTTGCATTGAAATTATTACAATTAATATCCTTATTCAGCTCCAAGGAGACACAGAAAAACAATACAGGTTCATGGCAAGAACAACCACAGTCACAAACCACTCACTATCCCAAAATAAACCCCTAAACAAACCCCAGAGTATAGAAATTTCCCCTAGAATCAGCCAAGCAAAAAAACAGCAGTTAGTGAGTTAATGCAAGTTTCTAAAGTGCCCAGCAAGAAAGTACCTGGCCTGGGTTTGTTCCCAAACTCCCACAGACCAAGGAAACAGTGAAACACAAGGAAAATAAGGCAATGACAAATGAGCACAGAATCACCCTTCCAGAACTGCATTCTTATTGATCCTATAGAGAAAGAACAGCATTTGGACCAGATTGATATTATTGTATCTTATTCGATGTAATCAACTACCATAACTATCTCCTTGATTGATGATGGGAATGAATAGTATAAGGTAACTATATACATGATATAATTAGTTAAAATATGATTAACCATTATGCTTAGCTAGAAACTGATGTTCTTGTACCTTACGGATGGCTAAAAAGAATAAGTTCCAACTAAGCTATTCTGTAATGAATAATTCTTGACAAGCTCCTTTGTTTAACCACAGTAAGATAATTAGTAAATGCAAATCATATGATGTTTCAAAAGTTAATATGTGATTTTGAATGTATGGGAAAATCAAAACCTGTACGAGATCATGAAGAAAAAAAGGTATAAAAATAAAAATCAGCAGATGGCAACAGAGAACAGCCCCTGCAATTTGACTTGCACTCTGGCTCGTTTTCACTTCATTTTTTGCTGCTACATCCCACCTCCAGAGACCCAACCAAGCAAAGATGGGCTCTTCACAGAATAAAAAGGTTAAACTGTGACAAGTGAAAGAGGAAATGCCTGAGAAATCAAAGCTCTGCTCTTCTGAGAACATTAATTTATTAAATGTATGCCAACTGCTTAACCAATAAGAAACAGGCCCTTTCCTGAGCTTAGGGTTGGACCTCGAAATCAGGGGGAAAGAGACTCATTTACCTGAAAAGAGATGAAATAATAAGGCCAATGAATACAAAGGAGACAATCCAATGTTGAGTCATCTGTTTTCTAACTGGAGAAAAGATCAGAGACTTGCCGAGTCAGGACAGGGAAGTGGGACAGAGGAAGATCCCTGAAAAGGGGTCCCCCTCCTTCCCAATATCTGTAAGCAAGCAAAAGATCAAAGAAGCAATAACTGATTAATCAATAGGGACCCACTTTGCAGATAAGACCCACTGAATGCCTGAGATATACAATTAGGAGAAAACTCCTTCCATCAATCTCAGAATCTGACTGTGTCTCTGGTCAACCTAAGCTCAGGCGGTAGCTGAGGATCTCTAAACAGCAGAAACAGGTGGTCCAATTTCCCAGCCAGGCAGGAAGATGTTCAAATAATGTAACGTGACTTTCTCCCAATTTTCCCCATTGAATAAACTTTTCCCACCAGACATAATGTGAACCAGGCACACAATGGAACAGAAGGGAACCAAGCCAGCTCCAGCTCTGAGTCACAAGATGGAGAATGTTTCCACAGTTCACCCCTGGCTGCCCAAAAGTTCTCCCTTCCTTCCAAGAGGGAATCTGCCCAGTAGATGGCACAAGGCTGGCTTGTCCAAGCTTCTTCACACACCCTACAGGAAATGCTGAGACCATGCTGCATGGGAACACTGAGAACAGAGATTTTCTGGAAACAGCAGCCATATCAGCCTTTGTGTCTCTCCTCAGAGAGGGGGAGCTCCACACTCCAGTCCACTAAATTTCTCTAATGAAACCTCACAGAAGTGGCTTCAGATTGAATAGAATTCTTAAAGAGTATCAAATCTAAAAATATAATCTAGGAGAATAAAATGTAATTTCACCCCTAATGCCATGAGGAAGAAGGTATCTGACAGGGCTAGATAAAGTCATAACAAAATTCATTTGGGAAAAACAAAAGATCAACCATATCAGGAAAATGATGAAAAGAAGCCAGGATAGCTGGGGAACAGCAGTGCCAGAGCTCAGACCAGATCACAAGTCAGCAGTCACCCGAAACCTGGGGTATTGGTAAGATAAGGAGATAAAGCAATGGTACAGATGAAAGAAAATACCTCGTGTCAAGTGGCAAACAAGCAATTTGGGGGGAAATTCCTCATTTGGTAAAAACTGCTAAGAAAACTGGAATGCAGCCTAGAAGGAAATGAGGCTCAGAGTATAAGCCTACACCATACTCTACTAGACATGGTTTAAGGAAATGTGAGCTAAATATTAAATATCACACTATAAGAAGGGAGGAGAGAGACAGCTCATACACATCACACAGCTACAGGGAGATGGATGTAGAATAATATCTTATTTTCTCCTCAATTAAGGGTAAAAACATTTTCTAACATTCATTTTTTTTTAAATTGAGTTTTTTCTAACATTCATTTTTTTTAATTGAGTTCCAAATTCTCTCCTCCCTCCATTCCCCCTCCCTGAGAGAGGGAGCAATCTGATCTAGACTTTACCTGAGCAATCACATAAAATATTTTTTCTTATTAGTCATTTTGCAGAAGAAATCTCAAACCAAAGAAAATGAAAGTAAGGAAAAAAGGGAAACATATTTTGGTCTGAATTCAGAGTCTATCAGTTCTTTCTCTGGAAGAAGATGGTTTTTCTCATCACAAGTTCTTTGAGATTGTCTTACAATATGAACTGCTGAGAACAGCCAAGTCGTTCACAGTTTCTGACCACACCATGTTGCTGTTATCCTATAAAATGTTCTCCTGCTTCTGCTCATACTTTGCATCAGTTCATGGAAGTCTTCCCAGACTTCTCTGAAATGATTCTGCCAGTTATTCCTCATAGCCCAACAGGGTTACACTATAATCACACACCACAACTTGTTTGGCCATTCCCCAATTAATGAATGTCTCTCCATTTCCAATTCTCTGATACCACAAAAAGATCTGCTATACAAATACCTTTGTATAAATAGGTTCTTTCCCCCTATTGGGGATCTCTGGGATACATGACTAGATCAAAGGTATGCACAGTTTGAAAGCCTTTTGTGCAGAGGTCCAAATGGTCAATCAATGGAAAACAACTCCGCCAACAATGCATGAGCGTCCCAGCTTTCACACATCTCTGAAGGGATCATTTTCCTTTTCTGGCACAATGGCCAAAATGACAGGCGTGAGAGGATGCCTCAGAGGTGTTTTACTTTGTACTTCAAGGACACAAATGCTTAGCCAAACCTGAGATAGAGGCAATTACCAAAAAAATGGAAAATTTTGATTTCTTAAAATAGAATAATTTCTGCAGAGAATCTTAACCTTTGTTTACCTCAGTTCCCTCAAAAGTGAAATGATGAGAATAAGAACATTTACCGCACGGGGTTATTACACTGATTGCTGAAAGAAGATTTTTAGGAGAACATAAAGCACTCCAGTCTGTATCCCATTCTTTTCCACTGAGCTGGATGCCTTGTGGAGAAGGCCAGGATGTCTCCCTCAGGACCTCCCTCACCCTATTTGCACAGAACACTCTCAGGCCTTCCACAAACTCGCCCTTTTCTCACCAGCCTGTCCAACAAGGGAAGGACTAGACCAATGAGGAATCCTACTGAACACAGAAGGAATGTAGCCAGCTGCTGGCTCTGGTACAAACAGCTCTGCTCAAGAACACTCAGAGCTCCTCTCCTGAGAAAAAGGCCCCATTTCTTCCTGGGCTCCCCCCAAACTCCTCGGACTCTTTCTGGGTCAGGGAGCTGAGCAGCTGGCCAGTGGGGAGGTCACACTGTGGAGGGGATACAAAAGCCACGGGGGGCTCTCTGGGGCTTCCCCAGCTGCCTGATTCTGGCTGTCCCTGGCAAGGACCCTGACCATTCCTACAACAGGCTCCACTGGCAAATACTGACCTTCCAGCCCCTTCCTCTCCCCTCACACGTCCCTCCTCCTCCTCTGACCCAGGGACACTGGCCTCCTGGCTGAGCCTTGGCCAAGACCTTCCCTGGTCTGACTCTGGGCCTTTCCAGGGGCTGCCTGTCTCCCTTTAGGGAAGGTTCTCCCTCCTGCCTCTGGCCTGGGAGCTTCCTTCACGTCCCAGCTGAACCCTCCCCTCGGGAACCCATGATCTCCCCAGAACCCTGAGAGCTTCCCTCCCACAACGCCTCCCTTCATCCCAGCTGCTGAGGGGTCTCCTTGGTCAGACTTGGGGGGCCTGGAGGGCGGCCTCTGGCTTCTCCCTTCCATTCGGCTGAGCAGTGCCAGGCACACACTAGGCTGTTCCTCCAGACTGCCTGACTTGGGCTAAGAAGGGGGAGGAAGGAAGGAGCCGGAGAGACGCGAGACGCCTAGAGGACATGAGGCAGAAGCCAGGGAGCAGCACCAGGGGACAATGTCTGCCCTGAGAATGACACAGACCAGCGGATACCCTCAGGCTCTGCTCCAGACCAGACTCAGGAGGGAACAGTGAGAAGAAGCAGAGGAAGAGGGTGTGAGTGTCACCAGGCAAGCAGAGAGAGCAAAGACACAATCTCTAGACAGGGAAGAAGAAGGACTCAATGGCTATCCTTGGCCCTCACTTGTGCCCAGGGAGAAACCCAACATGGGAGGCAGCCTGGGGGAAGCTCTGGGGGTCTGAACTGCCCAAAGGCCCAGGAATCCCTCCCAAAGCCGAGAAGAGAACCGGGAAGGGCTGTTCCTCCTGCCTGGGATGTGGGGACAGAAATGGCCCAGTAGGAAGGAGGGAGCAGCTTCCCAGCCCATCTTGTTTCAAAGCCAGGGAAAGGCCTCCCAGATGGGGCTCTATCTGGTGCTGGAATCACTTACCGGGGCTGGGAGTCTGTCCCTCTCCAAGGCCATCCCGGGGACTCCAGGCTCCCTGGAGAGGCACCAAAGTAGCCCCAGTGAGTCCATCTGGTGAAGCTCCTCCACCTTTTCCTGGTCTTGTCTCTGTCAGGGTAAAATAAGGAGTTTTGACAAAATAAGAGAGCAGGTTTTAATCATTAAAGTTTTAATAAGAATATGGTAGAGTTGTAAATTAATATTATCTCTTTAAGCAAGAGGAAAGAAAACTTATAGCAGCTTTTAACAATTAACAATTTAGTTTGATTAAAATGGAGATAGAAAAAGAATGGGGTAAAATGAATATAGTAAAGGAGAGAAATATAGTTAAGAGGTAGAGAAAGAAAATTTCCTAATATCTATACTAATTATCCTATAACTACCACTAATAA
>NW_025391927.1:0-3404 GCF_016433145.1 Gracilinanus agilis | reverse complement strand
ATATTGTAGGGCTATAAAGGGAATATAAGTTATGCTAAGTTCATTCAAGAAACCTCTCCAGATTTAAATTTATATTTAATATTTTAAATATTATTAAATTTTAAATTTATATTTAAGAACTTGAAGTTCTTCAACACTCTCATTCCCATTATATAGTCTCAAATTTGGTTTTACTTTAGGTCTCTTTTGGTTTGGTTACTTACATTCATTGCTCATTCTGCTTTTTGTCTTGACAAGGTAGAGATTTATCAATGGATTTATTTTTAAGGGAAAGAATAGAGTTTTATAACTATGCCCAGTGATCTACAACCACAATTGTAGGTTTACCTGGACCAAGTTCAATTATGAAGGTAGTCCACCCTGCTGCTTCTCCCTCAATGATCTCTCCTTGGCTTATTCCTCTCCTAGAGTATTTTCTGGAAATCCTCAGAATTAGCTCAAATGCAGTTCATACCCGGATTGCCACATATATATGTAAAAGAGGCCCTTGTACTCATGCAAACACTGAAGGTAACAAAGCACAAAACAGGACAGCCTTTCACACAGAAAATACAAAAGGATTCATAGTAGCCCATAAGAAATCAATAAATTCTCCCTTGTATTATGGCAAAATCCAACTTTCCACTATGGAAAACTAGCCCTGTGAAAGTGGAAAAGTTATACCAGTGTCTTTCAGATTCAGTCTCTTTATTTTTAAAAATGAGAATGCTGTACTAACTACTCTTTAAGGTTCCTTTGGACAATAAATTTAATAATACTGAATTAAGAAAACTCGTGGTTTTGACTCTTCCTCAAAATGGAAGTGAACTTGGATTTACCATATAGAAAAACTTCTGAGGTTCCAGTGAATCCTACTTTTCATCCCACTAAATAAGCATAGGGTTATTAGATAAGTTAGCCCACTTTTCAGAGGATTTACATTATTCAAATAATTTGAAGGAGAGAGTGAAGAGTAAAGACCTTTTTTAACTCCTACAATCCCATAACTTATCACTAGTTTTCTTGCTACTTATGGAGTCACATGCATAATGCTCTTCTTACTACAAGTCTGGAACTGCCTAGCAATAATTTCCCCATCAGTCACAAAAAGGTAAGATTCCTTGATCCCCTTCTCTCCAAGAGACTGGTATTGTCCAATATTCTCTCTTCTCTTTAAAGAAGACTAGGTCCTTGAAGTCTCCAGGAATTCTACATTGTCTAAGGAAATTCTCTTTAGTTTTCTAAATGGGAGACTAAAGTTAACGAACTCTGGGTTTCAGAAACTATCTTTTTGTTCCATGTCAGTGAGACTATATATCATTACAAGTGCCTCTAATCTAAGAAAACCACAATCACTGAAAAGGTCCTCCTTTCTCCAAACTTTCCATCAAACCTTTGTGATGTTCTTAAGATCTTCTGTATTAGTCCTGATTTAGCATAACATCTACATTCGTAAACTCAAATTCAAGGCTAACAGGGATCTTAAAATATGATGTAATTAAAATATTTCATTTGTCCAGATGAGGAACCAAGACCCAGAGAGGGTAAAGAGACTGGACCCAAACCAAATTCAGAATTCAACAAGGTTCCTCAAGGCCCTCTATGCTTTGGCTGAAGTTTTTTTTTTTTTTTTTTTTTTTTTATGTAGTTCTGACTCATTTTGCCACACCTACCATTTTTGTGGCTTCTGTGTCATAATTATCATGAATACCAATGGACTGCCATACCATTATTATGTCATGACATCAAAGAGGTGTCTCAGAAATATGTAGATGACACATACCTAGGCTACTATATCAAATATCCATCATCAATTCATCTGATGAAAATAAATTTCTTTCTAGTTCTCATCGCAATCATTTCCTAAAGAAAGGGGCTGGATGAGATCCCTTCTCTAGGTTCTCCTTGCTCTAACATTGAGATTTTTTTAGAAATTTAACCTTAAAGTATGGACCCACTTTATGGATTCAAGAATATAGCTAATAGCCAATTAGCTACGTATAACCCAAACCTTTAACTCCATCAGAAAAGCCCTGTCTCCTGCGATTTATCAGCTTAACTTGAAGCATGGACTGGGGAACACAGCAGAGTTAAAGGATCCAATTTAAAACATCAGACCCTTTCACAGAAGCGCCTAATTATGGTTTAAAGACTCCTCTTCCTATGCCCTCCATTCATTTGGACCACTTCTATAGATGGAGGAAAGCCTCACACATGCATAATTACTAACTGTCCTCTGTAACAGCTTTAGGACATGAACAATACGAGAGCTTTCACTAATTAATTTGTTAAAAAATGTGTATAAAGTTCTTCCAGGAGTCACTTTGTGTAAGCTCTTTTGCCATTTTAAAGATCTGTTCTCTCCTGTTGATCAGTAATGAATGTTCTTCGTTGGGCCCCCGCCGGCTGTTTTGTCTAATCAGCTTTCTGGGACAAGTGGACAGAAAACATTTGTTGAATAGCATGTGACAAAAGCTGTCAGTTATAGAAGGCAAAGCTTTTCTCTCCTTGTTTTATGCGGTCCTAGAAGAAATTCGATATGCATGTCTAACTCGGGGCATTTCATTTTAGGGTCTAAGCACATGCTTCTTAAACAACACTAATTTTCCATTTAGAGAAGATATAGACTATGGAGCTCTTTAGGAATAATTGGAACCAAATAAAAAAAAAGATGAAAAAAAAAAGACTGGATTACATTGAATAGGAATCTAACAAGCAAAGTAAGCAGGATGCAGTGTCAAATAGATTGCTAAAGCTCTGTCCTATTCAGAGGAGAGAAGACTTATTAAGATACGGTACTTGAACTAGACAGAATGATTTTAAGTATTTTGGAGCCAGTATTATGTTCACGGAATGTGAAATTTGGAAGGGACCTGGCGGATGATTCAGGCCATCCTCATCTTGTAAGAGTGAGATGTTCATCCATGGATTTACTCCATGTTCCTACAACGCTTGGTCCAAGCAGAGCCCTGGCCCTAATGGCACATTCTTTGGACTACACTTCTCAGAAGACTCTATGTAAGCCCTGTAATGGAAGGACATCACCCAACAATGGCGGGTCATACATTTGCTTCCATCACTTTAGGTGAAGATTAAGGGAATTGGCAATAAGCTGCCTATGATAGACAAGAGATGTGGGACAGGTGAAGGCAATATGAGCTGGACTGTCAATGGATAGAAATGGTGAAGATTTGGTACAAATCTTGCTCCAAAATTCTAAAATTCTAGTTCTGGTCACGGCTTATTTATCAGTGGCCTTTGTGCTAAGATAAAAAGGGAAATGACTAAATAATAATAGTTAATAGCTAGCACTTTTCAATTATTATCTCTTGATCTTGATTCTAATAATATAGTTTGATTAATATTAACATAATTATATATAAATATAATGATATAATTATACATTAATATGGTCATGGTAATAT
>NW_025391926.1:0-8956 GCF_016433145.1 Gracilinanus agilis | reverse complement strand
TAGCGTATGTCCTATCCATCTCCACTTACGTTTCTTTATGTCCTGACTAATGGGATACTGGATTGTTCTTTCCCAGAGTCTGGCATTGGAGATCTTTTCAGGCCATCTGATGTTCAAGATGTGACGTAGACATCTATTAACAAAGACCTGGAGTTTGTTGGTGTTAGCGCTCGTCACTCTCCAGGTTTCTGATCCATATAGGAGGACAGCCTGTACATTGGTATTGAAGATTCGGAGCTTAGTGACGAGGGACAGTGCTTTGGAGATCCAGACAGACCACAGGGCGTTAAATGCCTGTCTGGCTTTGTTGATTCGGTTTCTGATGTCCTCATCTGCCCCGCGGTCCTTACTGACTATGTTACCCAAATAGGTGAAGTGGTCCGTCTCCTTGATGTTTTCTACCTGTAGTTGGATTGGCAGGTCCTGTCTGCTGTTGACTGTGATCACCTGGTCTTCTTCTTGTTGATCTTCAGACCAGTCTTCTCCGCTTCTTCAGAGAGTCGTGCAAGTTTGGCTTGCGCATCCTGCTGCTTGTGAGAAAGGAGACAGATGTCATCTGTGAAGTCAAGGTCCTCGAGCTGCTTGTTGTGAGTCCATTGAATGCCCGTATTGTTGTCCTTGGTAATTCTTCTCATGGTCCAATCTATGACCATCAAGAAGATAAGGGGCGAAAGCATGCAGCCTTGCTTCACTCTGGTCTTCACTGTGAAGGGAGCCGTCAGTTTCCCATTATGGATGACCTGGCAGGTAAAGTCTTCGTATAACTGCTGGATGATGTTGATGAGCTTCGGGGGAATCCCGTAATGCTGCATCAATCTCCAGATGATGCTCCTGTCCACGCTGTCAAATGCCTTCTCGAAATCCACGAAAGTCACGTAGAGGGGGGGACTGCCACTCGATGGACTGTTCGATGATGATTCTTAGGGTGACGATATGGTCGGTGCATGCCCAACCCTCCTCCTTTTTCAGCCGGGCTTGGGACCGTCCTTGGCGGAGTTTCTATTTGTCTATAGTATACTATTATGACAAGGTAAACTGATGATAGGATTTGATGGTACATTGAGAGGTATACACCTAGAAAATTATAGTCTATTGATCGTAATATTTCCTCATCAAACTACCATACTTGTTGTGTCCATTTCTAGTTGTCTCATTTCAGAGAAGATAATATTAGGCTAAAAATATGGGGAGAAGGATGAGTAGGATGGTGACTGCCATTTTAAATATACTAAGTGAGGCTTAAATTAAGAAACTAGATTAAGAAAAGAAGATTTAGGGAAGACATGACAGATAACTATGTACATAAAGAGCTCTAAAATAGTAAAATAATTAGATCCATTCTAACTTGGCACCTATGGGCAATTAAATGGAACTGTGAATAGAGCACCAGACCTAGAATCTGAAAGACTCATCTTTCTGGGCTCAAATATGGTCTCAGACATTTACTAGCAATGTGTCCATGGGTAAGTCACTGAACCCCATTTGCCTCTGATCCTCATCTATAAATTGAACTGGAGAAAGGAATAGCAAACCACTCCAGAATCTTTACCAAGAAAACCCCAAATTGGAAATGAATAGTTGGAAAAGACAAAACAACTGTACAACAACTTGGCTCTAGAGGACAAAGTTGAAAGCAACAGATGAACATTTGAAGAGAGTACATAGCATGGGTGAAAGTAATAATGAGAGCTATTAACAATGGAAAGGCTATCTCAAAATCCGTGAATTTTTCATCAATGCATATCCTCAAACAAATGCTGGATAATCACTTGATAAGTAGGTTGATAAAAGAAATCTTGCTTAGGTATTGATTAAAATAGATCAACAAATCAATTTTAATATTTATTTATATACTGCATTCAGTTTTTACAAAATTTTTCATGTATAATCTCATTTGATCTTCATAATAACAGTGAGGTAGGTGCTATCAATATCCTCATTTTGCAGATGGAAATACTGAGGCAGCATGAGATTAAATGACTTACCCAAGCGTGACATAGTTTGAAAGCTTGTGAGGCAAGATGTGAACTTACAACTTCCTAACTCCAAATCCAGTGGTCTGGTCACAGAACCCATATACTTGTCTCACAGGTAATCAGTTAGTGTAATTTAGAAAGCATATACAAATTGCCAAGCAATAGAGATACAAGTACAGAGAATGAAATACTCCCTACTTTGAATGAGTCTCTATTTTAATTGAGATAGTTTACATTCTGATGCAAGCTAAAATAGCCCATGAAGTCCCTGTCTCCTCTGAGGTTCGAAGACTGAGGTCCTTTACACCTCTAAAATTCCCTAGTTATCATTTATTTTTCTTTTGCAAAAGAATTGCCTTTGACTAGAAAATGACCTACTTTCAAATGGGTTACATATGCCTGTGGGAGCTCACATGTCTCCTTGTACTCCAATATCATCTTCCCACATCTCCTTCAGGCTCTGTGGGGGAACTGATTTACAGCCTTGGAGTAATTTCTGCTTAAAGGACAAGTATCACTTACCATTGGCTATGGATAGAGTTATATACAATCACAAGTCTATGCAAAAAAATATGGGTAAACAGCCAGGCCCAAGGCAGTTTATTCATTCAAGGCCACCTCCTAGAGAAAAGAGACCTGGTACAACCCCACAAAAGATTTACATACTCTTCTTGGACATTTTTAGAGAGGCTTAAAAACATTCTATTTCTGTACCCTACCTTTCCCCTCCTTCTCCTAACACTTGAAGATATTTACAAATTAGACTGCCTACCTGATGGAACATTGAAAAGAATATTAGGCACCAAAACTGAGATATGGTGGCATGTTGAGATAAAGTTGCTCTGGAAGAGTGAATGGACTCTTGTGCACTATCTATAATCTCTAGGACCAAGAAGAGGAATCAAACCATGAATGCTGGACAAAGACACTGGAAATGCAGACTTTTTGCATGAGTGTGAATAGATACATTTTCCATCTGGCCTTCTATCAGTCATTTAAAACAATGATAGTCACTATTGAGGCAAAATTAGAATTCTGGGTAGGACCAGAGATAAAGCATTCATTAAGCACTTCTTATATGCCAAGTACTAAGGAATGGGAATGCAAATAAAAACCAACAAGATAAATCTTTCTCTCAAGGAACTTTCATTTTAATGGGATTTAGAGGGAGAAAACATATCATATATAGGGAACTGGGAAGGGAGGGAGGAGTAGAAAAGGAGAAGTAGGTACCTATCAGGGACATGTTGAGGAGATTGCAAGAAGCACCAGTAGTACAGGGGCCTGATTTTCAGTAAGTCAAGGCAAAAAATGTTAAAAGGTTGAGCTATCAGTTCTGGGAATGGTCTTATTTAAAATTATAATAGCTTTTTAGGAATTGTGGCTCATATATCATCCTGAGATTTTCTACCTCTGTCTGAGATCACTGTTACCTAATCTAGTTATCCCTATCTTATCTCTTCTGGTTTTTACTATTTTATTCTAATTTTTAAAATTCTAGGTATTCTAGAACTTGTTCTCTTTTGAATTCAGAATCTTGGCTTACCCAGAAGACAAGGGCCAATAAAAGCTAAATTGCTAATTTTCTGAATAAAAAAGTATTTCATTGAGTAGCACAGAGGTAAGGGTGATATGCCTAAATATAAGATACTTTTGGATTGAGGGGAAGGTTCAGAAACAGGCAGGCAATCCATATTTGGAACCCACTTCTGCGGTAGTTGTGGTGTTTGTGTGTAAATGAAGGGCTGAGGAAGAATGAGAATAGAAGAATTTGATTCTGAAGTGACTTCGAATATGGGATTATGATGAAGAGAATTCATAATTACCACTGTACCTCACCAAAGGGAAAAAATCATGGAGGAACCAATCATTGCCCTGGCATAATTTAGAGAAAAATCCATGCTTCTATCACCACCTGTGTTCAACATTTCTGTTTGGAAGAAACAGAATTGTCACTTTTCATTGCCTTTTTGCAAACCTCACAAAATAACAAGTACGTGAGCACCCTGCCCATCTATATCTCTTCAGATTTCTATGGCTAAGATATATCACTAACATGATGAAGTAAGAAAAAAATATATCAACTTGAAAATGTGGAAGGGAGGGGGGATTAAATTCTTTTCCCAAATTAGCCACCTTTCCTTAACAAGAAAATTGGACAAAAGATTAATCCTATTTTCATTTTATCACAATTTTATTTTTCTCCATTCAAACCACACACACATGCATGCATGTATGCACACACAGAGTAATTACTGACAAATACAACATCTCTACATAGGCTTAAATACAAATAGGCTTTCAAATGCTAGAAGAGTACAATATGAATAAGGTAAAGATCAATTGTATTTTCCAATCTCTGGAACTTTCCCTATACTCTACTCACCCTATCTCACCATTTCCCTCTATAAAAGTCCTAATCATATTTCAAAACACAGCTCCTCCCTGAAGCCTTATTTAAATAATCCAGTCAAAACAGGTCTTTTTTGCTTTTGAATAAATGACATTGTATTTAATTTCTGTACCCATTGAATAGTATGGCTATAAATTATAGTTATTTTATAAATCTTATTTCTCCAAAAACTTTCTTAAATTTTCTACATTGTAAATCCCTAGGGGAACTTTGGAGAAAAGAGACTATAAGATTTGAGAATTTCTGTTATGAAGGAAAGAAAATCCAAGCAGACTGCCCCTTAGATTTTAAAATATTAACTGAAAGGTTCAAAAGGTTTATGAACCAACACTTGCCTTCTTGCTATTCATCTCACAGGATTCTCTTCTCTTGACTTACTTGTTATATTCATTAGAAATTTACTTGATATTTTAAAATATGTTATTCATTTAAAATATATCAAAATAATAATAGGATTTTTACTTATTCATGCAAAGGGTATATTTTTCCCTGTTACTTCCTATTAACTTACAGCAAATATTCAGTTTCTCTTTATAAGATATTTTGCATTCATAGAGAGGTTTTTTTTTTTTTTTTAATTATCCCATGTTAAGAATGCTTTATCCTTCTCATCTCAGTTTCCTGACTTTCCTGGATTCCTTCAAGACTCCACTCAAATCCCATCTACAGCAAAAAGGTCTGTTCTGCCCTGTTCCCACCCCCTATGCTCTTCTATAGGTTTTATCCTTACCTTCATTTTATATAATGGTTCATAAGTTGTTACTCCCATTATATTATTGATTTCTTGAGGACAAGGATGTTTTCTTTAATTTCTTTTTTGTATCCACAGTGCTTATGCCTGGCCCATACATGAAAATTAATAAATGACTTAAAAAGTGTCAAGAAATGAGAGTAAGTTTAATAAGTATTGCTAGTGTAAACAAATCAAAGTTTTTCTTTGTGTATTTTCTAACCTAGAGGAAAGGAGGTAATAAAATTAAGAATAAAAGCACTGCAAACCACAAGGCACTTATCTAAATAGAAATATTATAATACAGTGCCTTCTCCAAAACAAACAAGCAAACAACTTTGAACTAACATTACTAAAAATTAGAAGGAACTAAGGAGAAAGAGCAGACCTGTGACACCGTGTACATAGTGCAAGGGACATTTATACATGTGGAACATATGCAGCCAAGGCACATATGTGGAGAAATAGTTTATTCATCTGGCACTGTAAAGTAAATAATACCCCTGTGTTAATCTTTTCTTGGACTACACCCTAACATTTGACTTTCTGATTTAATTCAGTAAATTCAATTTAACAAAAAATGTATTAATTATCTAATATATTAAAGCCAACATGCTGATCACTCAGGATAGAAAAACAAAGGAAAACCTGTCCTAAGTCTCAAAGAACTTACTGTTTTTTATTGGAGGGGAGATAAAACATGTACCCATGAAAATATTTGGGGTTCAAAGTAATACTTTTTTTAAATAATAAAGTTAATCACTGGAAAATCAGGAAATGTGTGGGGTGATTAAAAGTTCAGGTCTTTTCCCTCTAGTTATTTGAATAATGCATGTGAGTTAGAAGAGAATTGCCTCTTTCTTTTTTATTTTTTTCTTCCAATGGTTACTTCATTTATTTATTTTGCCATTTACATGTAACATCAAATTTCCACATAAGTTTTCTAAAGTTGTATGATCCAAATTCTCTCCTTTCTTTTTTTCCATCCCCCTCCTAGAGCTGGCAAATAATTCAATATCACACAAAACATATTTCCCTATTATTCATTTCTGTAAGGGAATAATCTTATAAAACAAAAACCCTAAAACATGACTAAATAAAGAGAAAAATCATATACTTACATCTTTTTCATAAGCCCCTTAGAATTGTTCTGTATCATCGTATTGTCAATAATAGCTAAGTTTATCACAATTGATCATTTCACAATGTTGCTACTATTGTGTACAATGTTTTCTGGTTCTTGTTTCATTCTGCATCAGCTCGTGTAGGACTTTGCAGTTCTTTCTGAAATCATCCTGTTCATCGTTCCTTAAAGCTCTATGATATTTCGTCACTATCATATACCACACTTTGTTCAGACATTTTCCAAATGAGGGAGAAACCCTTTGGTTTCCAATTCTTTGTCATCACAAAAAGAGCAACTATAAAAACGTTTATATAATCAAATCTTTTCCCATTTTTTTGTGTGTGTCTTGGAGATACAGATCCAGGAGTAGTATTACTGGATCAAAGGGTATGAATAGTTTTATGGTCCTTTGGCCATATTCCAAACTGCCTTCCAGAATGATTGGATCACTTCACAACTCTACCTCAATGCGGTAGTGTCCCAGTTTTGCCACATCTCCACCAACATTGGCCAATCTGATAGGTGTGAGGTAGCATCTCATAGTTGTATTCATTCACATTTTACTAATCAAGAAGAATTTAGAACATTTTTTCATATGATTGTTGATAGCATTGATTTCTTTTCCTGGAAACTGCGTATTCATATCCTTTCCCCATTTGTCAATTGGGGAATGACTTGTATTCCTATAAATTTGACTCAGTTCTTTATGTATTTGATGAATGAGACCTTTATCAGAGAAAATTCTTATAAAAATTTTTCCAAGTTTGTTGTTTCTCTCCTAATCATGGTTGAACTGGTTTTGTTCATACAAAACCTTTTTAATTTAACATAATCAAAATTATTCATTTTAAAACTTGAAATGTTCTCTATCTCATTTGGTCATAATTTTTTGCCTTTGCCATAGATCTGACAGATAAATTATTTTATGTTACCCTAATTTATTTATAATATCAATCTTTATGTCTAAATCACATACCCATTTTGACCTTGTCTATGTATAAAGGGCATGAAATATTGATCTAAACCTAATTTTCACAATACTGTTTTCTAATTTCTGATTAGTTTTTGTCAAATAGTGAGTACTTATCCAAAAAGCTGTGATCTTTGGGTTTATCAAACACTAGATTGCTGAGATCATTTGTCCCTACTCTATTCCATTGATCCACCCTTCTATTTCTTAGCCAATACCATATTGTTTTGATGATTACTGCTTTATAATACAGTTCAAGATCTGGTACAGCTAGGCCGCCATCCTTCACATATTGTTTTTTCATTAGTTCCCTTTATATTTTTGATTTTTTGTTTTTCCAGATTCATTTGCTATTATCTTTTCTGGTTCTAAAAACAGTTTTTTGGTAATTTGGTTGGGATGGCACTGAATAAGCAAATTAATTTAGGTAGGATTGACATTTTTATTATATTATCTCGACCTATCCATGAGCAATGAATGTTTTTCCAGTTGTTGAAATCTAACTTTATTTGTGTGAAAAGTGTTTTGTAATTGTGTTTATATAATTTCTTTCTTTGTCTTGGCAAATTCCAAAATATTTCATATTATCTAGAGTGATTTTAAATGGAATTTCTCTTTCTAACTCTTGCTGCTGTTATATGCTAGAAAAACATGGAAATATTGATGATTTATGTGGATTTATTTTATAACCTGAAACTTTGCTACTGTTATTAATTATTTCAACTAGTTTTTCATTCATTGATTCTCTAGGATTCTCTAAGTATATCATCATATCATCTGCAAAGAGTCATAATTTAGTTTCCTTGACTACTTTAATTCCTTCAATTATTTTTTCTACTCTTATTGCTAAAGCTAGCATTTCTAGTACAATATTAAACAATAGTGGTGATGATGGGAATCTGATTCACTCCTGATCTTATTGAGAAGACTTCTAATTTATCCACATTGCAGATGATATATGTTGATGGTTTTAGATAGAAACAACTTACTATTTTAAGGAAAGGCCTTTTTATTCTAGTGCTTTCTAGTTTTTTTTTTCAGTTTTTTTCAATTTTTTTAATTAATATTTATTTTTAACATGGTTGCATGATTCATGCTCCTTCTTTCCCCTTCATCCCCTGCACTCCCCCCACCCATGGCCGATCCACATTTCCACTGGTTTTATCATGTGTCCTTGATCAAGACCTATTTCCAAATTGTTGATAGTTGCATTGGTGTGGTCATTTCGAGTCTACATCCCTAATCATGTCCACCCCAACCCATGCGTTCAAGCAGTTGTCTTTCTTATATGTTTCCTCTCCTGTAGTTCTTCCTCTGAATGTGGGTAGTGTTCTTTACCATAAATCCCTCAGAATTGTCCTGTGTCATTGCATTGCTGCTGGTACAGAAGTCCATTACATTCGATTTTACCACAGTATATCAGTCTCTGTGTACAATGTTCTTCTGGCTCTGCTCCTTTCACTCTGCATCAGTTCCTGGAGGTCTTTCCAGTTCACCTGGAACTCCTCCAGTTTATTATTCCTTTTAGCACAATAGTATTTCATCACTAGCATATACCATAATTTGTTCAGCCATTCCCCAATTCAAGGGCATACCCTCCTTTTCCAGTTTTTTGCCACCACAAAAAGCGCAGCTATAAATATTTTCATATAAGTCTGTTTATTTATGATCTCTTTGGGGTACAAACCCAACAATGGTATGGCTGGATCAAAGGGCAGGCAACTTTCTAGTGTTTTTAATA
>NW_025391925.1:0-7638 GCF_016433145.1 Gracilinanus agilis | reverse complement strand
AGAGAGAGAGAGAGAGAGAGAGAGAGAGAGAGAGAGAGATTGTGTTTATTCATAATAGCTGTTTACCTGTAGGCTCTCTTTCTAGACTGTGAGGCCCTTGAGAGTGATAGATAAATAGATAGATAGATAGATAGATAGATAGATAGATAGATAGAGATTAGATATAGATATAGATATAGATATATACATTTTTTTTTGGTCTTTGCATCTGTCTACTATGTAGTAGGTGCTTGTTGACTGGCTATGTGCCAGTCACTGGAGATTATAAATTCAAAGAATAATTTCTACTTGCCATGAGCTTACATTCTAATGATAGAGACAAGTTATATATGTGTAAAGTTATCTATGTATATATATGCACATATAATTTATAGGTATAATATATGGATGTCTATGTATATATAGGTGTGTACATGTATATATGGAAAATATGTGTGTATACAGAATAAAAATGAAGTTGATAAATACAAATATATAGGGCTAGGTGGGGTATCAAATTCTTTCCAATGTGCTCCTTTAGAGAAGGCAGAAAGCTTTCTCCACTTTGCATCAGCTGCCCTGCCTAATTTCAACTTCATGAAACAAGATGCTCCCAAGCCAGGGACCCCTGGTGACACCTCCCCCTCCTCATTCTTTTTATGTGTTGTTTCCTCCTTTAGAATGTGGGTTTCTTGATGGAAGGGACTATCTTTTTATTTACTGTATTCTCTGTGCTTAGCACAGTGCCTGGCTCATAGCAGGAACTTAATAAATGCTTATTGGATTGGAAAGTATTTAAATTGAAGGTAAGGAGGCCTGGGCTCTACCATGGACTCTCCAATTAACATATGAAGTGACATTAGATATGCTCTTTCCACTCCCTGTGCCTTACTTTCTTCCTGTGTGTAATGTCAGGATTAGACTTTGTTGTTCATTCCTTTCAGTCAAGTGTGATTCTTTGGGACCCCATTTGAGTTTTTCTTGGAAAGATACCAGAGTGGTACCATTTCATTTTACAGATAAAGAACTGAGGCAAAGAGGATTGTGACTTGACCAGAGTCACACAGCTAGTAAGTGTCTGAGGCCAGTTTTGAACTCATGAAGATGAGTCTTCCTGATTCCAAGCTAGTGCCCTACCTACTGTGCCACACGCAGGATTAAATGAGATACCCTCAGCTATCCCATGAAGTACCCCAATACTGCCAATGTCAAAGCAAGGACCAGCATTCCCAACCCAAGACTCTCCCTCTTATGATTATTTTTCTGGGCAGATGAGGTAGTTTTGCTACAATGCAAAGAATGGAGAGGCTCCAATAAAAACAACATGGTGGAGGTGGGGGTGAAGTGGCAGGAAGGTGTCGTAGGCTTGGAGTTTTTTAATCCCACATTTATTAGCTGGGTGATATTTAGATCCTTTTGTAATATTTCTTGTCAAAGGATGTGGATGGGCCAGAGGAAGGGCTAGAGGAAGACAGAGAGAATAATAGCAATCATAGATAATGAACCACGGGAATATAAATTTTGACTGGTTTTAATTTATGGGCCCTGGAACTGAGAATAATAAGGGAGATACAATTCAGAGCAGCAAGATAATAAAGAATGATAATCTTGATGGAACACAATATTATAAATTAATAAAAACGGTAGGGAATTATTTAGGGTGAGGTGGTTTGTGACTTTTTAAGAAGTTATAGGGGAATGGTTTAAGTTGAACACTTTTTATCTTGGAGGAGTTAGATGGACAGAAGCAGTTTCTTCTTTTCTAATATACTTTGGGAACCAGCAACATGCTTTAGTGATGTCAGTATTACTGGATATTGGTGCCAACAGTAATGCTGTTAAGATGTTGGGGCAGAGGCTTTCACTTTTATGATCCTGTTTCCTAAACTTGAAAATGAAAAAGTTTAATCATATCAGATATCCTCTAAGATCCCTTCCATCTTTGACTTCCTATGATTCCATCACTGTAACATAGGTCCTTGATTTACAATTTAGACCAGACAGATCAAGCCCAGAAAAGAAAACTCATGTATAATCTTTAGGGCATAGATGGGTCTGTGGGTAAGACTATATAATCCCTCAAATCTGGTCTTGGACACTTCCTGGCTGAATGATCTTGGTCAAGTCTCTTAACCTCATTTGCCTAGCTCTTATTGTTCTATTGCCTTTGAATTGATATTTGGTATTGATTATAAAATGAAGATAAGGGTTAAAAAAGACTATATAGTCCCCTTATGTTTACACTATTGTATCCTGAGGTCCTGGAGTGGGTAAAGATGAAGGAACCATGTCATTTTAGCATGAAAAAAAAGAAGAATGAAATTTCCCAGATGTTCTAGCATGAATAGTTCAGTTCTTAAAATCTAGGGGAGGTATATAGATCAACCCTCCCTCCCCTCTCCCACCCCATATTTTGTCCCCACCTTTTGTGGATCCAAAGACCACCCTAGAAAAACTTAGGATTGCCAGTAACTAGACCCATTTTATTGGTCAGTTGATTTTCAGTTGAGTCTAATTCTTTGTGACCCTACTTTGGAGTTTTCTTGGCCAAGATATTGGAATAGTTTGCCTTTTCTTTCTCTCGTTCATTTTTTTTTTAATTTTAAACCCTTAACTTCTGTGTATTGACTTATAGGTGGAAGAATGGTAAGGGTAGGCAATGGGGGTCAAGTGACTTGCCCAGGATCACACAGCTGGGAAGTGTCTGAGGCCGGATTTGAACCCAGGACCTCCTGTCTTTAGGCCTGGCTCTCAATCCACTGAGCTATCCAGCTGCCCTTCTCTAGTTCATTTTATAGATGAAAAACTAAAGTTTCTGAAGCCAGATTTGAATTCATAAAGATGGGTCTTCCTGATTTAAATCCCAGTGCCCTATCCATTGTACCTCCTAACTGACCTGACCAGGCTTATAAACCCCAGAAAATCCAAATGTCTTTCTTCTCTTAGAGATTACTCTCACCTCAAAACACAGAATTCTGTGAAAACAATAACTCCCAGGGTCTTTTGGAACCAACCACTGTTTCTAAAATGTCAAGGAAAGTCCTCTTGGTCCCAAAAGTCATCCGGCTTACATTAACACAAGAATGACAATAAAGATGATGATTATAGCTAGCATTTGTATAATGCTTTAAGTTTTTACAAAACCATTTATATATGCTATCTCCTGATTCTCACAAACAACTCTGTGACTTAAGTACTACTATTATCCTCATTTTAGATATTAGAAAATTTAGGCTATCAGGGTAATTGACTTGCCCAGAGTCACATAGCTAATGAGTGTCATGGGCAGGATTTAAACTCAGTTCTTTCCGACTTAAAAGTCCAGCATTTTTTGCACCTAGATAGTGGGGCATTGTGATTTGAACCAAATAAGAAGGATTCTCAAAATGATAATAAGTAGAAATGATTGTTCAACATTGTTCCCCAACCTTCAGAGAGTTCTATCCCAGGTAAGGTGAACTGGTGGCTGGAATTTGTAACATGAAGGTCAGGCTTCCTATTAAAACCAAGTAACTCACCCCTTGGAAAGTAAGGGATTAGGAGAAGGATGGGGAAAGTCGATCTTAAAGTGAGAATTCTAGAACCATGGATGAAAGTGACAGTTCTAGTTCTAGCAGCATAGTATTTTCTCTATCCTAGGTTCAAACGCATATGCATCAGACTAAAGCAGTCATCATTCCCTACTTACCCTTATCTTTATATCTCACACTCTAGAAAAACTTGTCTTAAATATATAGAAGGTAAACCCAAAATAACCATTTTCTTTCTTCTATAGTCAGCTCTTTGATATTAGGGCTAACAGGAATGACCTTAGAATTAGCAGGAAGGGTAGCCAAACCAGTCTGGGACTGAAGGGAAGCTGGGCTGGATATGCCTAGGGAGAGAGGGGTGACCATACATATTGACCTGGTCAATCTGAGGCTTAGTGACAAATGCCTAATTATACCAAGCCTGAAGGGGCTTCAAGATGCTGTCACAGAGAGGCTGGGGAGCCAGGTTATGCCTAAGTCAAGTGGCAAAAGTGAAATAGATTCTGCCCATTAGGGTTTAGGGTCACTGATGAAATTGAGGGCAGAGTGGGCTGGGAAAGAAGAATGGGGGAAAAACTGGAAAGCATTTGGTGAGCATGACAAAAAGCCAGATAATTTTGAGTTAGGTCAAAATAAGAGGGAGAGTGAGATAGAGGTCTAACTGGGTCAAATGACTGGAAAATAAGGCTTGACTCTAGGAAGAGAATAGAAGCTGAGAAGGAGAATCAGGGTAGAATAGACTAAAACAAGTTTGGGGGAAGAGGTTGGGTTGAGGTGGGATGGCCTAGGGAGACTGAGATGATCAGAGGAGGGAACGATTAATAAAGTGGCCTAGAGCCAAAATGGTTGCCTTGGTAGATGGTAAGATACCAGTCTCTGGAGGTCATTAAGTAGTTAATAAGTGGTCATTAAGCAGATGCTGTATGACCACTTGGGGAAGTCAAAGAAAAGATACTTATTCATTTATGGGTTGTATTAGCTGGCACCTGAGGTCCTGTCCAACTCCAAGATTCTGGGATGCAAGGATTTTATTTTCTAAAGGACCTTGGGATAGTCCTTTAGTACATGTGATTTTGCTATCATGATTGTCATCAAAAGCTTTTACTGAAGTGTCCTTGTGCAGTGATCCTCTGCTAGTTGATGAAACAGTAAGTTTATCAGTCTCTATTCTCTAGGCTCTGACAGTCTGAGCTGAGAACATTAATGGGAAAACACACACACACACACACACACACACACACACACACACACACACACACACACACACGTAGAACTTAAAGACCAAGAAGGCAACTTTCCTATATTGTGTGATTTAGGGGACTGAAGGAAGTTACCTCACCTCTTCTCTACTTCAAAAAGAAAAATAAAATTTTTCTCTTCATCTGACAGCCGATATAAGGAAATCTTTAAAAATGGATCACTGTTGATATATTTTGGTTTTACATCACCTAAATTTGCTACTGTGTCTGTCTCTTTCTTCACCTTCTCCCAGAAAGTCATCCCTTATAACAAAGAATTTTTTTAAAGAAAAGAAAAAGAAGAAATAAATCAGCAAAACTGATCAATACATTTAAAAATTTTGACATCAGACATATTTTTCCTTACCCGTGGGTGACCTACTCATGCAGGGAGGAGAAGAGGAATGTTTTCTTCTATCTCTTCTTTGAAGCTACTATTGTTCCTGACAATGTCACAACATTCATCTCTGAATGTTTTCTTATTTGTATTTACATTGACGAAGTCATTGTGTATATTGTTTTCCTGGCTCTGTTTACTTCACTTTTATACCAGTCCACTTAAGATTTTCCACGTCTCTTGGTATTTATAGTTTTCATTATTTCTTACAATATCATGGAACACAATTTATCCAGTCATTTCCAAATTGATTGGCATCTACTTTGTTTCCAGTTCTTTGCTACCACAAAAAAATGTATTACTATTAGTGCTTTGTTGTATATGAATCTTTTCATCATGGACTTCTTTGGGGATATATAATCAGCAGTGGAATCTCTGGTTCAAAGGGTTTGGGGATTTTAGTTATTTTGTCCGCATAATTTCAAGTTGCTGTCCAAAATGATTTCATTAATTAATAGTTCTACCTATAATGCATAATTATACTTGCCTTTCCACAGTTCCTCCAATATTGACTATATACATTTTTTGTCATCATTACTAATTTACTAGGTGTGAGGAAAACCCTAAAGTTGTTTTGATTTTTTCGTTGTTCAATTGTTTCAGCCATGTCACGAAATATATTTCAGTAACGAAAAGCAAAAGCTTTTCAATTTTACATAATCAAGTTATTATTTTTATCTTTTGTAATTGTCCCTATCCCTTGTTTGGTTAAGAATTCATCTCCTACCCCCAAACAATAAAAGGTATATATTTTCCTTCTCTTCTATTTTTTTAATGAAATGATTTTTGGTAAACAGATCACATATCTATTTTGAATTTATTGTGGAATATGGCAATAATGTTGTCCCAACTCCATTTTCTGCCAAATTGTTTTCCAATTTTCCCAGATTATAGAGAATTCTTTCTAAGGTAATTTATATTTTCTGATTTATCAAACACTGGTATATTAAACTCCATTATTTCTGACCCTCCCTTATCTATCCTGCTCCATTGATATATTTTTATATTTTAACAAAACCAAATCATTTTGATGACTACTGCTTTTTAATATATTTTGAGATCTGGAAATCTTATTCCCAATGGAGTAGAATCTTAATGATTATTGTATTTTTTAAATTTGTTTGTTTTAGTTAAAAGATTTTCCCTTATTAAAATGCAAATACTTCTTGTCAAGGGAATACATTGATCTTCATTCAGAAGTCTTTTAACCTCTTGGAATCTCTACCTCCATTCAAGAACCATCTCAAGTTCTGCCTCTTTTGAGAAGACTTTCCTGATTTTCCCAACTCTCTCTTTCTTCCTCTGCATCTTATGAATTATACATTATATTTACCCATCTGTATACATATTTCCCACAAATCCAGTAGATGGTAAGTTCCATGAAGGCAGATGGTTTTATGCTTTGTCTCTATATTCCAAATACTTAGTGCAGGTCTTGGTGTATAGTAGGTTCTTAATACTGTAAATACACATGAAATAGAATTCATTGATAATCTTGCCTGCATCCAATGATGAGCATACAACATTCTTTCAAACTAGAAGCTGAACAAAGTATGCAACCAAACTTCCTGTGAAATCCCTTTGGGGATGATTAAAGAGCTAGATAAAATTTTGTGGTGAGGTTCAGTGTGTATATGTGTGTGTGTTCATGAGCACAGTGCACATGTGCACTTGTGTTCCACATAATAATTGTTAAAGGGGAATAGACTCAATCTTATAAATGCTTGAAGACATTACAAAATTACCCTCCCTGCTTAAAAGTATCACCCACCTCCTCCTTTCCTTCTTCAGTAGTCCTCTTTATAAGTCTTTGTCCGTGCATTCCTCATATCTAGTTTTGTTATTGGTAAATCAAATGAATGGAGAGTATCTGGTATCACTCAGCCCCTTTTAAACTCAGTTCTCAAAAGTTCTGAAGGTTATGTTTATGAACATGTTCGTGAATAAGAACCTTCAAGTACTTGTGATTTTGTTAGTATGGCTTTTCTCTCTACCAAATCAAATCTTGACCTCCTCTCTGCCTTAGTAGACAGTTTCACCCATAGATTATGGAGCCAAAAAAATTCAACAATCTTTGGCTAAACTTTAGGTGATGAACCACTCTGAATTTAACTAGATCAGATTTGGATAAGTGACATAGTCTTTCTGGCTTCATGGAATTTGCAGGTTCTTAAACTCTTCTTACATTGCTTTTGAGAAGTCAAGGTTACATATCACAAAGGAGCACCCATAAAGGAAAGCTAAACCAAATAGAATTTGTTTAGATGCAGATATTGTCTCATTACAGTGAAAAACTTCCTAATATTAATAGTTGTTTGAAAATGGAATGAGGGAGCATAACTGGTTGGCTCAGTGGATAGAGAGCCAGGCCTAGAGTTGAGATATCCAGAGTTCAAATCTGAATGCAGACACTTCCTATTTGTATGACCCTGGACAAGTCACTTAAGCCCAATTGCCTAGCCCTTACTGCTCTTCTGCCTTGGAACTGATACTT
>NW_025391924.1:0-7731 GCF_016433145.1 Gracilinanus agilis | reverse complement strand
GGAAGGAAGGAAGGAAGGAAGGAAGGAAGGAAGGAAGGAAGGAAAGGAAGAACCTAGTTGTGAAATGTGGCATCTGAGTATTTAATAGGTTTCTTTCCTTTGAAAGATTTTTCCAACAAACTTGACTGTTTGGATAACATGGTTGTTATTATCTAGTCTGAGAAGACAGAGGCTATTAAAGAAAAGTGGCTTTAGATTCAAGAAATTACTCCTACCTTTTCATACTTGGGCAGAATTAACACTGGTTTATCCAATAGTGCAGTCTTCTTTGGGGTGGGAAAGAAAGAAGAGCAAGTAGACCAAAGGAAAAAAAATAGTATATATTCAAAATTAGCTTCATGGCATTTTTTTAAAAATGTCCTGGCTTTTTTCCAGGTTCTAAGGGTGGGGGAGGGTATTGTTTCTTTGTGGCTAAGCAAAGAGGAGGAAGAGGAGTCTGTTCTATTTCCTTAAAAATAAGAGACTCCTTTCTTTTTACAACATAGTAAATTAAGCGCTTTCGGTTCTTTATCTGACCATGCATAGTCTTAAGGGAGCAACTCCAGTAAGCTGGGCTGTTTCGCTCTCTTTGGGGACATGGTGACAATGGAGATATAGAAAAAACTACCATTTGCTTGTTAGGTATGTCTTCAAACCCCTGAATAAGCAATCCTTTCTATCTGGCAATTTTTATTCCACATGTGAAGCATTTTATTGCCGTTGGAGCTTGGAGGGATGTGTGTGTGTGTGTGTGTGTGTGTGTGTGTGTGCATGCGTGTGTGCTTGTTTTTCTTGAGGGGAAGGGATAAATGGTGAGACGTGGAAGGATCTTTGAAATTTTTATTTTATTTATACAATTTCATTTCCCACTATTTACTTTTCGCAGTCTCCATAGAAGAGAGCCCCAGTTTATTATACTCTGTCTAAGCATTAATCTCGAAGACCAGGGGGTGTGGTGGGGTGCGGTGGGGAGGAGAGATGTCGAGAAAGATGGTGGTATGAAATTGGGTATTTGGACAGATGAGATGTAACGTTCCAAAAACATGTCAGCCCTAAAAACTCTAGCACCTTGGTGCCTGCAATGACTTCCATGATGTCACTGTCTAATCTTAGCTAAGAAAAGCCTCGGAGAAAAACAAAGAAAGATTGCATCCCAGCACAACATGGTTTCTCCACGTACAGTATGTACCCTAGCCTTCTGGAATTCACAGTTGTGAGTCGGGGCTTTCGATTTAAATTTTTTCTTGGGGGTGGGGTGGGGAAGGGAGGAGAGAAAAATAGTCATTGTTGCCTTTCCTTGCTCTGACGATCTATGGCATGCTGTAAGTCTGTGTGTTATATGTAGGTCAATATCGTTCAGGTTCGCTTTTATAATAAATAGCCTGCCGTAAATTGAAAAGAACCCGGCACGAAATACATTTGCCTTTACTGTGCTTTATTGTGCTCCTAAATGAAGCCAAACCATTCATATTTCAACAAAATTCTGTCCAGGAGAGTACCTGCCACCTCTGCACGTTCAGCCGATATATTTAGCAGATATATTTACACTGCCTGTGGTTAGCAGCATATCGCTCAGACAGAGACAGCTGATCACGCACCGAGACCCCATCCTTCCACGGTCCTCTCAGTACCATTAAGGATTCTGCAAAATGATGTCGAGATGCTCCACCATCCATCAGAATTAATATTTATCTAACGCCCAGGCTAGCTTTACATTGTTTTTTCCACCTAAGGTCTAACACGAACAATCTCTGAAACCCAGCCAGGACCAAATACATACTGTCTGAATTCTTTCTTCAAGAAGAGGATATTACAGTGGGCTTGCCAGTCTTTCTTCATTAGCAAAAGGATTGTTTTATTCTCAGAAGGAAGCAGGAGGACCCGGCCATTGTACAGCCGCCTGGAAAAGGGCTTGAAATGCCTACCACTGTGTGGTTGCAGAATTTGGAGTTTACCAAGCAGGGTTTAGTGATTGGACTCATCTTACATCACCAGTTGATGACATTTTTCTTTGTTCCCTCCTACCCAGTTGAACCAAGACTCTGTAGCTGATATGCAATGTCACTTACAACATTAATCAGATACTGCATTTAAGGTGAGCAGTCCCTTGCCTCCTCCTCTCCCAGAGCTGTGCTGCAGTATGTATCTTCCCCCTGCCAGCCGAAAAGGGCAGGCAGGATTAACATTGCTTGTGCTGTGTGCATGCTGTGTATAGAATTCATTATACGTTGCCTAGTATTTCAAATGTGAGTATGTAAATGCTCTGTGTGCCATATCATCTGGTAGGGAAGACTTGTCTGGGCTCCGGTAAGGGCTGAGATATTTAAACATCACCTTTCAGTTCTGTTTTCATTTGCTCCTGGCTGTTTGCTTGTCATCACGTTCAGAACAGAGTTTTGTTCCCCACCCCCCCCTTTTAAAGCAAAACCCCCCAAAACAAAAACAACCAAAAAAAAAAAAAAACCAACAACCAAAAAACTGCTTCCAGATGGTGTCACCCTTTTCTTCCTGCATTTGCTGTCATTTAAATAATGAATGTTGTATTGTTAATTAATGTGAATATCAAATTAGAGCATTTGAAACTTACATCTTTATTATGCAGGTAGGAGGCACGTCAAATCTATTTTTAACTCTTATGCAGTGCACATCGGGTGTGTGTCGATGGGGCTCTGGGTCTCAAATTTAGATTTTTCAGCCTTGGTAGCCATAGGTTGATTTTCAGCAAATGTGACAAGTGGCCCTTTGCAGTGGTCAGCTCCAGGCTTTCGAACTCTCAGAGGAGCGAGGAAAAAAAAAAAATCCAACCAACCCACCTCCTTGGTTGCAGCTTCAGAGAAATCTTGGATGAAGACATCCCCCCACCCATCCTGTTTCCCTATTGATAAATTCAGTTCTCATGATCACAGTACATTCAAGCTGTTCTCCGTATGATTTTTTGACAACTGCATCTAAAAATTGTGAGCAAGAAGACGGGGATTTCAGTTGGTCTCCATCGCTTTCCATAAAGATGGCAGAGTGTGCTGCCATGCTGGTACGGCACTGAGGGAGGTTGAAATTGCAGGTAGGTTGAAAATTTGCATGTTTTATAGATTTCTCAAGCCAATGTAGCAAGCATAGGAGATGGGTTAGAGTATGGCTTTTAGAACAGAAATGAACTTAGCAAAATGGTGGCTTTTTTTTTTCCTAGTGACTCAAATTGGGCAGCCTTTCCTTTTGACATAGTTGTTGTTATTTTTTTTAAACCTGTAAACAGATTCTGCTGTAAAAGTAGAAAGATTCCATCCTTGAAAATAATCGCGTAGGAAAGGTATGGCGCTATTTAGGTAACAAAGGAATTTTTGAAAAGGCTTTTCATTCCATTCCATTTTAAACTGAATCTGAAAATTATTGGGTTTCTGGTGAAAATGGCAAAATACGCAAACAAGTTAAATAAGGGAAATGAAAAATATTTCATTTTTCCAAAACGGATTTTAAGCGGACCGTGTAAAAGAGGACAATATAGACCCATTTACTTATAAAGGCAATTTTGTTAAATGTGCAGAAACAAGAATATTCTATGGGGGGTTTTTTCTTTAACATTTTTTAGGCTGTCGAGGGTAGATTTTTCAATGGAGGAAAGAGGAAAGATGGCCCTGTTAGCTGAAACTGAGTCTCAGTGACCCACTGTAATGGATTATTTCAGAAGAAAGGAGCCAAGGAGTAGAGAATAGACAGCTATGGTTATGTAAAACCTAAATTCTACTCCCTTCTCGGATGAATTATTGCAGGCTCTTTCCTTTGAGCACAACTTCTCAAATATATTTTAGTTCCAAATTAATACTGGGCCAGAACCTGTTTCCCTGGCAACCAAACCCTGTTTAAAAATGCAATAATAAATATGCAAAAGAAGCCCATTAAATTATTTTGATGCAAATATGAAATAGGAATTTTATAGTTCTTTTCGTTCCTTTTCCAAAAGAAGGATGATCTAGTTTTGAGATTTCCAAGCGGTTTCTTGACCCTAAAAACCCATGCCCTTTGCTTCAGAAGCTGCATGTATGCCAAAAGCTTGAAGGCTGAAGGGTTTTTTTTTTCCATCTCTGTACTCATTACTGTCAAAAGTGGGGCTTTCTTTATAACCTGCTTGGAGCTGCTGGCCAACGTTTGTGTACAAAAATGTAGTTTCATTATCACTGGTGCACCAGTACCTCTAACGTGAAAGGCATTTCAGAAATCCTGAGAATCAGAAAATGCTTCTGCCTAGGGTTCTTTCCCCTTTTAACTACTTTATTTAGCACAAAGGGAACCACAGAGCTCTCAGTACACAAGAACCCAAACCAGAGCCCCAACCCCGAAATGAACACAGACCACGTATTTGTGGGGATGCTTGGGAAAGAAAGGTGAAGATGAACCTCAGATCTCTCTATGATGTGGTTGAAGACCATGGAGACTCAGAGCTATCGTAGTCAAGAATGGCTTTATTCATATAGCCTGCTTAACATGTCTTGGCAGTATCTGTAAAAATCAGACCTGTGTGGGCTAAATGTCTTTTTGGAAGTGAGTTTTAATATTTTGCGAGGAATCTTTCAGGCTAATTGCAATTAGAACAGCATTCATTTCCCCATGGCTCTGTTCTCCGAGCTTGAGCTTGAAATCTCTTTCCTGTAAAGCTTTAAAAAAAAAAAAATTCTTACAGCTCGGTAGCCATTTTCTTTTCCTACCCTTGACTTTAAAATGACTAAGTACATTTTGTGCATCGCCGATTCAAACAGAGGACCACAGACTCAAAGGAAGTAGCAGTAGCACAATTGCAGCGACTGCCCATTTGTTTTAGCACGAGTCACAGGACCAATTTCCCTAGTATCTTGTGCATTATAGCTTACTCTGGAACAAATAATGAGCCCTGCATTTGTAATTAAAACATCATTGCTATTCAACAAGACTACAACTACCATGCCTGCTATTTTGATAGCCTAGACCTAATTAACCCTTTTGAACCTGTTTGAATCTTAATTACAGGATTAGATAAATACAATAAAAATTGTTTCACTATTAAAAGAAAACCTGATCGATTCCACAGTAGATTTTCCAGGGTTCCTAAGGAAGGTGAGCTTTTATATTGTCAACTTGAAACCAGTGGACATTACTGTGTCATAGGCTTGCCTCCTTCAAGATGTTTCTAGTCAGTTAAAGGCAATGTTCTATTGAGTTTCTATCCAGGAGGACGTTTAAGAAAATTAAAACAGGTTGAAAGCCATACATGTGTAATAGGGAATAAACAGTACCATTACAATTCACACACAACAAATACTAGATAGAAAAAAATGTAATTGAGTAATCCAAAATGACTCTTCTTGATTTCTTTGTTGTATTTTGGCCTTTGTGCTTGCCCCATCTGTTTTAGATGGCCACCTACAATAAAGCCTAGAGCTTTTTCTTAACCCTCTCTATTCATAATAATTATAGACTTTCTTGGGTGCTAAAAAAAAACCATCAATTGTGGGAAGTAGCAATTATTCCCAAGACAATGATTATTTCTCTTAGAAAGTAAGTTCTTGTCATTTAGAAGGTCAAACCTTACCTTTCTGCCTGCCGCCCCCACCCATTTTAGGGCTAAGGTGTTTTGAAGTTCAGGTCAGAGTGTACATAACTAAGAGCAGAATAAAACTAGCAATTCATCCCAGTTGGGTGGAATTTCTGATTTGCTATGAGAATAATGTATAATATGAAATTCCTAGCATTTTTCCTCTTTTTGAAGGAGGAAAATAATCCATCTTTCCAAGTTTTCTGCCTTGCAGAAAGTCTGAGGTATCTATTCTGGGGAGGATTCCAATGTAGATATCCTTAATTGTTATCCGGAGTATTGTCTGTCTGCCAAGACCACATTGAGACTATTCCTATTTATTAGTTTTGCTGAAGATAGTACAGTGGTATCAGCAAACAAGAGCTTGCTTCCATTGATTGGCTTGGAGAAAAGGAGCTAAGAGAGAGAGAGTCTAAAACCTTTCTCTTAGACAGGTTGACTGTTCCTGGAATGGTTTCCTTCCTTACCTCTACGTCATAGAATCCTTGGCTACCTTCAAAGCACAACTCAGGTGCCATTTCTTCCATGAGTCCTTCCCCCATTTCTTAGTAATTCTTCCCCTCCGACTAAAATCACTTTGTAGTACTCTTAAATATTTTGTATTTATTTTTCTGTGGTACATATTGTTTCTTCCTGATAGACTGCTACATTCCTTAAGAGCAAGCACTATTGTATCCTCAGCACCTAGAACTGTGCCCGACATGTATTAGACATAAAGAAATACTTAATGAATTGAATTTAGCATTAAACCATGCTTAGCATGGAACATGTACATTTATGAACATGTCAGATTCATGTTATCCATTACCCCTGGGAAATAGCAGTCTTAACGACAGTTTTTGAATATTAAAATGTGTGAAAGTGCTTTGTTTTGATGGATGCTCAAACAGGAAAGCTTTTTTTGTTGTTGTTTATTTGTTTAATCTTCAACATATGAAGGTCTAGGTGTTGGTGAGGAGGTAGACCAAGGCTTTAGAAGCCAGTTTTCTAAATTTATTTTGGTACCACTGTGCAGTATGAGTTCCATTTTCCCCCGTAACCACCACCACAAGCTTAGTTCAGGTTCCACTGTACCTGAAGATACTGCAGTCTTTATCAAGGATGTGATTGTAGTATTCTGGCATGTGATTCTAGGATTCTAAGAAATCCCTGCCCTTCTTGGGCATCCAGAGAAACAGGGACTTTTTTCCAGGGCTGTAGAAAATTTCTGGGGAATTGCTTGAGATTATTTTGCAGGAGAACTCTGGAATTTAAACCTGGATTTAGAGCTGGAAAGGAGCTGAGACCTCATCCAGTTCAATCCTCCTATTTTTCAGCTCAGGAAACTGATCTTGCCCTTGGCCACTCACGTTGTAAAACGTCATAGTCATGGCATAATGGAGAGGGAGCTGGACTTGGAATCACAAGAGCTGGGCTTTACTTGGATCTCTACTGCTCATTTGCTGTATTTTCTGCACCTCCGTTTTCTTATATGCAAAATGAGGATGTTAGACAAGGCGGTCTTAAAGATCTCGTCTAGTTCTAAAATTCTATGGCATCTTTTAAATGTTATTGTTCTGATTCGTGTAAAAGGGAGATTTTTCTGCAGTATCTCTCTCTTGCTTTTCTTTGTATGCTTAGTACTTTACACAGATGCTGACCAACTGCCTGACTGACTAGGCCCTCTTGTCAAATGAAGAAACGTTCAGGTTTCATCCAGAAAGACAAATGCTCTTTCCTGTCAGTGGTTTTCTGAATTCTAATTTCTTCTAGCCTGACTGACAGCAATGCCCTTCTTAGTAAAGCTTTTATATTCTCTCTTATTAATAATTGGGGCCTTTTATAGACATTCTAGTCATTTGTTCAGGGTGTTTTGCTGATGATGATGGTTGAAAAGCCAAGGGAAATTGGTTTGCTTGGGCAGTTTATATATACAATATCTGATTTGAGAAAAGTTCACTTTCAGCCTCATCCAAAATGAAATTCTCAAAGCTGAACTTTTCCAACTACTTTATATTTTCATTTTTGAGAATTTCATTGATATCTTTTATTTTTGTACCACCTTCATTTCCAAATCTCTCTCTTTCTCTCTCCTTGTCCTTAATCGTCTAGTTATCCCTTATAGTAAAAAAAATTAAAAGAAAAAACTAGATAAGCAAATCTAACCATCATATCAGCTAAGTCTCATAGTCTATGCAAGGTTCCATACC
>NW_025391923.1:0-6720 GCF_016433145.1 Gracilinanus agilis | reverse complement strand
AGAATATTTTCCCATGGTTACTTGATTCATGTTCTTACCCTCCCCACCCCGCATCCTCCCTTTCGACAGGCAATTCTATTGGGTTTTACATGTATCATTGGTCAAGACCTATGTCCATATTATTGATAATTGCACTGGGGTGATCATTTAGAGTCAATATCCCCAATCATATCCCCATCAACCCATGTGATCAAGCAGTTGTTTTTCTTCTGTGTTTCTACTCCCACAGTTCTTCCTCTGAATGTGGATAGCTTTCTTTCTCATAAATCCCTCAGAATTGTCCTGGATCATTGCATTCTAGCAAAGTGTCTTGCAAACACAGTGGACTCCCAAGGCATATTTGTTACTTTCATTTGGATTTGCTATGGCTGAGAGGCAATGTGATATAGGGGAAAGAACTAGAACTTGGAGACAGAATCTACCAACCAATATTTATTCTATTAATAACAGTAATATTTGCATATCATGTTCAGGCTAACAAAACACAAATATTATTTCCTATGATCCTCACAACAGTCCTGGTGCTATTATTTTTTGACATGAGGAAATTGAATCAGATAGAGGGAAAGTGACTTGCCCAGGATCACACAGCTAGTAAGTGTCTGAGGCTAGATTTGAGCTCAGGTCTTCCTGATTACCCTAGGTCCTATCTACTGTGCCACCTACTTGCCTATTAAATACCTCTTGTGCAAAAGTCTTTATGGGTGCTGGGAGATGCATCAAAGATCTGTGATTTCAGTGAAGGAATGCCTTTCCCCAATGGAGATCAACACTAAACTGAAACTTAGTAGATAATCAAGATTCAGAGAAAGTAAATAATTTGTCTGAAGTCACAGAGTTAGTAACTTTCAGCGAGAGGACTGAAATTTAGATCTTCCTTACAAGCCAAATGATCTATCCACTATTCCATACTGTCTATTGGAGGCCAGTGAAATAAAGCCAAAAATGTGTTTCTAATTTAGTTGTGACTTCTAAACATACCTGTAAAGTAACTCCATTAAAAACTTCCTCTTATGCTTTATCAATGGCACCTGAAGGCTGTGCCTCTGGTACACAAAGCCCCGATATATTCTGTCAAGCTAGAAAGGCCTTGGAGTGATGGATGAGCTGTTTTTTTTTGCCTAAGGATTAGCCCAGTTAAGTTCTGAGAGACCTATCCATCACTAAATCAGATGCAAGATGTTTTGACCATGGAAATCCTCTTGTAGGTAGGAAAAATGTTGGGTTAACAGTCTAAGGACTTTAAGTTCCAGTTTTATTAGTATCTGTGTGACTTTAGATAAGGCACCTTACTGCTCTAGGCCTCAGTTTCCTCTTCTGTAAAATGTGAGGCTTAAGGGTCTTTTTAGCTCCGCATCTATGATCCTTTGAAATAATCTTTGACCTTTCAAATCTTGTTCTCCTTCTGCCACTTACTAGTGTGACCTGATATATTATTTACTGCTTGAATTTCCTCATCTATAAAATGAAGATAATGAGACTTGGCTTCACAAGGTTATTGACAAGATCAAATGAGATAATGAATGTGCAAATATTTGATAAACTATAAAATGCAACAGAAGGCAGAGCCGGAACTAGCATGGGGTGGCTAGAGCTTTGACCTGAGTCACAGTCTCTGAGAGGAAAGCATGCTTCCTCCTCCTGGTAAAGCACTTGTTGCCCTACTGGACTATATACTTGCCTGGTCCCTAGACTGAAAACCTCCAGGATCACGTGGTTTTTTTTTTCTCTCCTAGGTCCATCTTTCCCTTGGGATTGACTACCCCTGACAATCTACTTGGTGTGGGGACCCTTGGGGGGTACCTGGGATCATCAGTTGGATTAGTGGTGAAGGTAGCATGGATTGGCTACCTCCCCTTCTCATCTCGCCCCATCATAATCTTGGTATTCTTTCTCTCTCTAAAACTGACTGTCCCAAAGATATCTCCAACTTATCATGTCCAAAACAGAGCTCATCTTCTTTCCTTTCCTGTTCCCAATTTTCTTATTACTTACAAAGGTACCACAATCTTTCTAGTAACCCAAACTCCCAATCTGTGTTTTCTACCTCAATTCTTCACTTGCATTATCCCCACATAAACATTCTCTTGTCAAATCTTGTTTTCTACCTCCACAACCTCTAATATAGGACCCCCTCTCTTCACGCTCATAGTCACCATTCTTATATAGTCACTCATCACCCTATGCCTGGATATTTCCACCTTCCAATGAGTCTCCCTACCTTAAATTTCTCCCCACTCCAATCCATCCATTCAATGGTTGCCAAAGTGATATTCCTAAGCCATAGTTCTGACCCCCTTACTCAATAAACTTCCACAGATCTCTATTTTCTCCAGGATCAGATATCAAATTCAGCTGGACCTTTAAAGCCCTTCATGACCTGGCCCCTTCCTGCCTTTCCAGTCTTTCCCTTCCCAAACTCAACAGTTCAGTTACTTGCTGTTCTGCACATATTATATTCCATCTTCCTACTCTTTGTCTTTTACTTGGCTGTTTTCCATGCCTGGAATGCTTTTCTTCCTCATCCCAGCCTCCAGGCTTTCCTGGATTCTTTCAAGGATTAGCTCAATTACAACTTTCTGTAGATTTTTCCGAGTCTCCCCTCCCCATAGCTGTTGGTGTCTTCCTTCCAGTATTATCTTCATGTATACTGTGTTTATTATATATGCTTGTAGGGTGTGATATCCACAGGTTGTTGAAATGCAGCTCTCAGTGGGGCCTGAATCTTTGGAATCTTGCCCACTCCTTTGTTTTTTTTTTTTAAGTTTAAATTTAATTTTTTTATTTGAAAAATTTTATTTAATTAATGAATTTAGCTATTATTCCATGGTTACATGATTCATGTTCTTTCCTTCCCCTTCTCTCCCCTCCCCGCTGTAGCCAACGAGCAATTCCACTGTTGTCCCCTCCTTTGGAAAGGAGACTTGCTTAGTTGACTTTGTCCTCCTTTGAGAGAGAAAGGAGTTTTAGTCTAAAATTAGGGTGCTCCCCTTGACTAATTATTGTTCATGGAAGGAAATGATTTTTCTAGGTCCAAGCCATTTTCTTGGCTATCCTCTAAAGGGGAAGGGATACCTCAAGTTTATATGCACAGGCTTGACTCCTTCCCATTAAATGCTAGTTACACGAAAGCAAGTGAAAACATGACTAGTGAGTAAACTCACTTCCAAGCAGATAGCAAACAGAGATTGGAGAAGTTATATGGATTAGGATATACTAGAAAATATACAGACTGAATGAATAATTTCTTCCACTGGGAGTGAGATATCTTTACTTCATCAGAGAGAGAGAGAGGCTTCAATCCCATTCATAGGGAAATCCCCCAAAGTCTCTAGGAATTCAAGCTGAAAATCAGGGAGCCATTGAGGGATTGACTTTCCCCTATATATCTGCCTTCCAAAATCTGTACTCTGTCTCTCTGGATCTCCCTCTGAAGAATTTCTCTCCCTAAAGCCCTCAGGTTTGATCAATATGATTTCTTTCTCAGACATACATTGAGTTGGGTCAGCATTCTCTCCAGGAATAAGGACACTCTTATTCAGATTCTCTGGAGTTAATGCCTGGGTTCCGTATACATAATTTCTTGTAAGTTGGTTCTTCCTCTTTGAGGCCAGGCAGTATATTTTTGCTTTTCTTTGCATCCTCAGTTTTTAGCAGTGTTTTGCATCTGTAAGTATTTAATAAATGCTTGCTTTCTTCTTGTTTTTCTTGTAGTCCCCATCCTCCTTTGTCTCCTTCTTTCCACTGAGGCCCAGGAGCACTTCTCTCCCTCATCCATGCCTCTAGTCTTCCTGTGCTCCCTGAAACGTAGCTTTCTCCTACAGATGCCGAGGCTGACTGCTCCTCCTCTCACTTGTGATGCACACAGGGCCAGGACAAATCGGTCCTTTTCTTTCCTCATTGCCATTTGTCAGCCCTCCCCTCTGCCACCATCACTTAGAGGCCACTTCTCTTTCTTCAGTTTTCTCCAGGCTGCTACTCCTTGATATTGTCATTGGGGATGGTCAGCCACTTGCCCTCCTTGCTAATAAGTTTAGTATCTCATTCAGTTTTTTTCCTCTAACGCTCTGACTAGACTTTTAAATAAATGGCCTTCTAGTTTCTCAACCTCCTCAACTTCCATGATCCCCATCTCTTGTTTTTCTCAGTCATAGAAGGGAAGAGTCACATCTTAACACTTTGGCCTGCTGCCTTGCTGAATTTGCCCCAAGTGAGAGATTTCTGAGCTATGGCTCCCGCAAAGGTTTATTTTCTTATTCTTGCTATTGCATTTATGCATAAACTTTATTCTTCCTACTGCATTCAGAGCAGGAAGGCACCTATGAATGGATTCTGAAGGGACACTCTCTTCATTATTGATTTCTTCAATAAGACAGAAAGCCATCTGCTACTGACCTGTATTCTTTTTTTTTTTTTTAACCCTTGACTTCTTTAGAATTGACACTAAGTATTGGTTCCAATGCAGAAAAGAGGTTAGGGCTAGATGATTCAAGTTAAGTGACTTGCCCAGGGTCACACTAGGAAGTATTTGAGGACAGATTTGAACCCAGGAACTTCCATCTCTAGACCTAATACTCTATCCACTGCAACATGGAAAATGGCAGAATTCCACCCTGCCATTTTCCATGTTGCACCACTGAGTCATCTAGCTGCCTCAACTTGTATTCATTTGAAGCTGGGGAATACATTATGTCTGTTTTGAAGTCTACTTCTACTCTAAAATTTTGTGATGAGATCAAGTGATGGAATCAGGATCAAAGTTCACTTTCTTTGACATATTAATCATTTTTTATCTAGAGTAGTGGAAAAATATGGAAAATATGCTGGAATTGGAGGCAGAAAAGGCCTGAAATCTAGATCCATCTCTGATACTTGCTAGTGAACACATACATGAGTAACAGTCTCTCTGATCCTCACCCTCCTCATCTGCAAAATGGGGGTAATAATAATTATAGTACCTATCTCATGGGAGCAAATGAGAGTAACTGATATATTATATAAAATACATATTATAATAATATTTGACATGTGTAATACATCACATTTGCATGTATATTATATATAATATTATTTTTAATTTAAAAAATTTCCCTTAATTACATGAAAAAACCAATTTTTAACTTTTGCTTTTCTAAAGTTTGAACCAAATTCTACCTCGCCTCCCTCTCTCTCCCTTTTCCCTCTCTGAGAGAGCAGGTATTCTGATGTAGATTTTACATGTGCAATAATGCAAAATATTTTTCCATATTAGCCATTTTATATATAACATTATACATGAAACATATTCATTTGTAAATCTTACAGTGCTTTAAAATAAAGCTTCTTACCTTCTGTCTTAGAATCAATACTGTGTATTGGTTCCAAGGCAGGAGAGTAGTAAGGGCTAAACAATAGGGTTTGAATGAGTTGCCCAGGATCACACAGCTGGGAAGTGGCTGAGGTAAGATTTGAACCCAGAATCTCCTATCTCTAGACCTGACTCTCAATCCATGGAACCATCCAGCTGCCACCAAATAATTATCAGCATCCTATCATTTTAGAGAGCACACACATTCTACTAGTGAGTTTTTGGTTTATGAAAAGTCCTGACCTTGACAGTTTTTGAAGGTAAACTTCCTAAATGTTCTCTAGAGTTTTTAGAAGAGAAGTTTCAGCAGTGCTAGCCTGTCTTCCAATGCGTTTGAAAAGCTATGGTAGGGGAGAGAAACTAGATTTGTTCCACGTAGCTTCAAGGCAAAGAACGGAGATTGGTAGCTGGAAGTTCCAGGGAACATCCCCTTTTGCCCTATGCCCCAAGGCTGATCTAGATGAGAGAGAAGTAAATAAGACCATGGACTTTATGAATGTTGACCTCATAGAACAACAACAACGAATTAATGGACACAGCCTATATGTGCGCATCATACATAGATGTGTTGTTGTAGTCAAAATCTTGTAGCCAGCTCAGGCTCAGTTTCAGAGTAGCACATTCATAGCTTGTACTGCTATTAACCTTGCTTTTGGAAAATTAATGCTTTGTTTATTGAACACATATAATTTTGTGTTCTCTAACTATGGCTTGGCCTTGTGTACTGTAAATCAGCTTTACTACCCATCTCTTTTGGACTTTGTGGCTCGCTCTTAACATTCATCTTTTCCCCTAAGCTCCTAGAACCTCTGTCTCCACCCTGAAGCCTTCAATCACACCAAAGATTGTTTTTAACTACATTTTAGATATATAAAATGAAGGAACTTGAAGCCATGTCATATGATGATTAGAGGAGGGAACTAGAAATGTTTTGTCTGGAAAAAAAAAACATCCAAGAAGTATGTTATTATTGATGTCTTCAAGGATTTGTGTGGATGAAGAATGAGGCTTCAGCATGGCTCCAAGGGAGAGATTTAGGACTGAGAGATGAAAGTTTGATAAAACTTTCTAATAATTAGAGCTGTCCAAAAGTGGAATGCCTCAGAAGGGAGTGAATTTCTGTCACTGGAAGTGTTGAAGAAGAGACCAGGTAACCACTTTGGGATTTCTTACTTAGGCATTCGTTTGGACTCCTTGACAACTGGGATTCCTTTCAATTGGGCATTTCTATGATTGAGATTATTCATTGTGAGTTTCCCTAACTTTTCCCCTTGTTACCTTAACATAACCTTTTCTCTGTGTCTATGCTTACAGTTAAATAAGAAATATTCCATTCCTCTGTAAACTGAACTCTTTCACCTATACTTTGGATT
>NW_025391922.1:0-12031 GCF_016433145.1 Gracilinanus agilis | reverse complement strand
AGTTGTGCATTTGCTGACATTTTCAAATCCTCCCCCATTCCTACCCCTTCTCCTTAAACTATTTCCTTTAAAACCAGTGGTTTGCTATTAAGACCCTATCCCTTATCCCCTCCCTTGATTAACTTCCCTTTCTACCCACTCCCTTATTTTCCCCCCTCTTTTTGTTTTTAAAGGCCTTATGAATTCCCTCCCCCTTCTCCCCTCCCTTTTTTGACCTTCCCACTCCCCTGCTCCCCTTGATTTATCCCTTCTGACTTTCTCAGTAGGGTTAGATAGAGTTTTTTATCCCAATGGATAATAAAGCTACTCTTCCCTCTCCCGGTTGATTACACTAAGAGTAAGGTTTGATTATTACCTCTTAATGGTCTCTTCCTCTCCTTCTTATAATAGTATTTGTCCCCTCTCCCTCCCATGCCCTCTTTGTGTGTAATAGAATATTTTATTTTCTTATTCACTCAAGTTTCTCTTGGTGTCCCCTGCTATTTACCCCCTCTTTCCCATCCCCCATGCCATCTTAGATTATTTAGTGTTCCACCCTCACCCTGTGAATTATTCTTCTGATTACTATAATAGTGAATATTATAATAGTGAATAGATTTCACTACAGAGAATTATACATAACATTTCTCTACATAGGAATACAGATAATTAGATCTCACTGAGGCCCTTAAAAAGGCAAATTTAAAAATTATAAGTTTTCTTTCTTTTCCCTCTGTATCTTATTTACCTTTTCAGGTTTCTCTCGATTTTTGTGGTTCGATATCAAACTTTCCATTTAGCCCTGGTTTTTTCTGTGCAAATATCTGGAATTCTTCAATTTTTTTGAATGCCCATACTTTCCCTTGGAAATATATAGTCAATTTTGATGGGTAGTTGATCTGTGGTTGCAGGCCCATCTCTCTTGCCTTTCTGAATATTGTATTTTAGCGTGGAGGCTGCCAGATCCTGTGTGATCCTGATTGGTGCTCCTTGATATTTCAATTGTCTCTTTCTGGCTTCTTGTAAGATTTTTTCTTTTGCTTGAAAGCTTTTGAATTTGGCAATAATATTTCTAACCGATTTCTTCTCTGGGTCGAATGTAGTGGGTGTTCTATGAATCCTTTCAATGTCTATATTGCCCTCTTGTTGTAGGACTTCAGGGCAATTTTGCTGAATAATTTCTTTTAGTAAGGAGTCCAGGTTTCTATTAATTTCTGGTTTTTCTGGAAGACCAATTATTCTCAGATTGTCTCTTCTAGACCGGTTTTCTTGGTCTGTCACTCTCTCATTGAGATATTTCATGTTTCCTTCTATTTTTTCAGTCTTTTCACTTTGTTTTATTTGTTCTTGTTGTCTTGAGAGATCATTACCTTCCAATTGCTCAATTCTAGCCTTTAGGGATTGATTTTCGGCTATAATCTTTCGGTTTTCGGCCATAATCTTCTGGTTTTCGGCCATGATCTTCTGGTTTTCGGCCATAATCTTCTGGTTTTCGGCCATAATCTTCTGGTATTCCTTTTCAATCTGGTCATTTCTGGTGTTCAATTGCAAGATTTTACCTTTTAAACAGTTATTTTCTTGCCAGATCTCTTCCATTTTCCTCAAAATCTCAGTTTTGAACTCTTCCATAGCTTGTGAGGAGTTTTCCTTATTTGAGGAGGGTCCAGATGCTTGTTTGTTCTCCTCCTCTGTTTGCTCGGTTGTCTGGATTTTCCCTTTGTAAAAGTTGTCGATTGTTAAAGGCTCCTTTTTCTTGTTGTTATTCTTTCTCTTCTGAGTTTCCTGAGTCTGGGTAGCCATCATTAGCCCAGCAGCTTCTCAGGTTTATCCTCGCGCTCAGTGTCTGTCTGTGGTCAAGCCCCCTGGTGGACCCCCTTACTTGATCCTCTGCAGGAGGTTTCTTTACAAGTCTCAGGGCACTGATTCCACAGTCGTATACCCGTCTGCACAGGTTCCCCACTCAGGTTTTCAGAGCTTTAGTTCCTGGCTGTGTCTGCCTCCACCCATGCCTCCACCTGAGCCTGTGCTCTGCTCAGCCTGCGCTCTGCGCCCAGCGTCTACTCTCTGCTCAGGCACTCAGATTTCGCTTGCGTTCTTTGGCTTACTGGGGTCTTAAATCTTGCTGCTCTCAGGAACAGGCCCCGGAGCTGCCAATGACTCGATGGGTGCCCCAAACTTGCTCTATTTCTTTTTAGCTGGCTTCAGAGCTCTAGATCTTGTATGTGGAGGGGTTGGGGGTGGGGCGGTTGCTCAGCCTGCGATTTAGTGAGAGCCCTTTATAGCCTGGAAATGTCTCGATTCCACGTACCTTCCACGCTGTGCCCTGTTATGGGGTTCCTCCGTTCGTCTGGACTTGTTTTTATGTCCCCTTGAGGAGTTTTGTGTGTTTCAGTCAGGAGAGGTTAAGAGCTGCTTCTTACTCTGCCGCCATCTTAACCTGGAACCTCAATAACTCTTCTTTTGATGAGGTTTCTGCAACCTGGGTTCCAGTGAGCAGTATCCTTCAGGTGCTTCTTATACTGAACCAGAATATGTGGAGATACTATGGCCCTTAACTACAGACGACTTCACCTTAAAAAAGACAATGGTATTGTTATCCTTAAACCCCAGGAAGAACTGATTGAACAGGAGAAACTTTAAAAGACTTCTAAAGTTATATGGATCTTCAAAGTTTACCAAGAAACAAAAATAAGTCCTTTGCTTAAGGACTAAGAGATTAGTACATTCACCAAGATGAAGAAATAGGACAAAAATAATAGTCATCTCCCTCATGAGTGAGACTTTAAAAACCATGAAGAGAAAGCATATTTTACGATATAACTATAGCAAAAGAGCAGGAAACCAATGAGTGTAATCTGTACACCATCTGTCAGCAGACACTGCTTTTCTGATGGCTTGACCTTTGTCTCATCAATATTCTTTTTTTTTTTTTTTTTTTTTTTTTTTTGGTTTTTAAACCCTTAACTTCTGTGTATTAGCTCATAGGTGGAAGAGTGGTAAGGGTGGGCAACGGGGGTCAAGTGACTTGCCCAGGGTCACACAGCTGGGAAGTGTCTGAGGCCGGATTTGAACCTAGGACCTCCCGTCTCTAGGCCTGGCTCTCAATCCACTGAGCTACCCAGCTGCCCCCATCATCAATATTCTTAAAGGTGAATGCTTCTGTCAGTCTGAGCCCTTCTAAATAACAAGTGCTTTTCTCTTCTTGGCCACAAAATGAATGAATCAAGAGAGAAAAAGAAACTCTAGTGGATATTGATGCCAGGAAAAATTGCCTCATCATTTTCTAAAGGCTTTCCACAAGCAAGGTTCTATAGTTAAAGGAAAGTATAATGTGGGGAAAATAGCAGAAGATATTTTTAATGCTGCATATTGAATCAATGTTTTGTTCAGCAGTATACACAATACAAGTTCAATAAAATTTATCTGGATTATGTAGGTTACATGACCAGCAAGATGTAGTACTAAATATTTTCTCCAATCCTCACAAACTCAGATCTCTCTGAAATATAACTTCTGTGCCAAAGGGAGATAAATATTTTGTTGTTTTCTTGGTCTAAGAAACCCAGAACCAACATGAGGTAAAAAAAAAACACACTAATTTAATATCCCCTCTCCCACTTTACACCATAATCCCAGCAACAAGTTTGAACAAGGTGACACATGGGTTTGCAACAAAGTTGAACCCCATATCCTAACCCCATTCCCTCAGTCCAGTCCCTTGAAATCTAAATGACAGAATAGTCATAAAGCCATATCCTGTGCTGTAGCAGATTTTGGATAGAACAGGAAAATGGAGGGATTATGGCAGGATATGTGTCTGGGATTGTAATAGAGCTCAACTCTATATTCTAATCCCTTCTTCCTCCTCATAGTATATGATACAAACTCCATATAACACAATTGTTTTTTCAAGCTATGCTATCTAAACAGTTGTCTGTGTCACTGGGTCACTGTGAAAACTGATGCAGGGAAGGAAAGGGATAGAATATTTGTAGGGGCAAAAGGGGTAATATGTGGCAGCTCACTTAGACTAAGGGAAGGAACCCAGCATTCAACTGCGGAAAAATCTTTGTTCCCTGAAGTTTTTTTTTGTTTTTGTTTTTGGTACAATTATTTAAGCTGGTGAACTTTGAATTGCTCAGGATAAGAGGAGGCTTAAACACTTTGTGATCTAAGCCTGCCAGGAAAATCACTATCAGTGGGGAAGGAATTAGAAAGTAAACAGTAGTGGAAAATGAGGAGAAAAATATTTAAAATATGAAAGATCTCTGATGGAAGAAAACTGAAATACTGTTAGCATAAAAAGATAAAACAAGAGGAAAGAGATTAACAACAGAAGAAAATATGGCCTCCAGATGTAGTAAACAAGATAAATACTGTAAAAGAAATGAACATGTTTCAATACCTAATGAGAGAGAGGACTCTAGGTTTTAAGGAGAGCATGGAATCCCATAATTTAAGAGAGAAATGTTAATTGTAAGAGCCCAACGTGCAGCTTGCACAGCAAAAAATAATTGGTAGAGTAGAAAAACTTCCATCTCTAGTGGCAAGTCTCACCATAGGATCAAAATAAAGTAAAGCTTTTTGGGAATACAAGTACATGGAAGTGAAGGATATTCTTGAAAAACAAAAAAAAAAGTAATAAAAATAAAAGAAACCAGGTTCTTTATACATGTAAAATATATTGATCTTCATCAATGCTGGATTAATATCCCAAAGAGATAATAAGGAAAAAGACTTGTAAAAGAATATTTATAGCCTTGCTCTTTGTGGTGGAAAAAATTGGAAAATGAGGGGATGCCTATCCACATCCAGAGAAAGAACTGTGGGAGTAGAAACACAGAAGAAAAACAACTGTTTGATCACATGGGTTGATGGGGATATGATTGGGGATGTAGACTCTAAACAATAACCCTAGTGGAAATATTAAAAATATGGAAATAGTTCTTGATCAATGACACATGTGAAAACCAGTGAAATTGCTCATTGACTAGGGAGGTGATTTGGAGGGGGTGAGGAATAGAACATGAATCATGTAACCATAGAAAAATGTTCTAAATTAATTAATTAAAAATAAATTTAAAAAATTTCAAATATATATTGATCTTGAAGAAGGATGCCTTGACACAAAAATTAACTGTGTCCTAGAAGAACACAATACAAAAATCCTGACCAGCATCATGCAAGAAATAATGAAAAGAATATATTCAGGAATTTTGAACACAAAAAGCAGTGCCAATCAAAACAATGCAGAGCCCCAGAGACCACTTCCAGAACAACAAAAAAATCCCACAAAGCTTCGAACTTCAAGACATGTAGTCATTAAATTTAGCAAGTCTGTTGAGGAATAACAAATTATACATGGGACAAAGAGAAAGATCTTCAATAGAAAGAAAAACAAAAACAAAAAAAACACAGGAAGAAATGTAATGATGCTTTCCAGACTAGTAGACCTAAAGGTGTAGACTTGAGTGAAATACGGGCTTAAATGTGAATGGGAAAAAATAGATATATATCTAGTAATAAATTAACATTCAAATGATTTTTGTAAAGAAAATCATGTCTGAAGAAATTGTTTACTTCTCAAACACCTCAGACAACAGAAATCCAGGAAGGGTAAAGGAGCATCCAAGGACCGCAATAACAAAATACTGAGAAAGATGATTAAGTATATTCTTTCCAAATGTACACAAAGATACAGAAGTGAAAACAGAAATCAAATATGCATAATGGTAAAGAATCATCATGGACTAAATCTCACAATACTCCAATTACATGTGATTCAATATTTTTGGTCAAACTAAATTACAAAATGAGAGAGTGCATAAAAACAGGAAAAGAAGGAAACAATAGAGAGCATGTGATGTACTTTAAACCAATCAATGACTAACAACAAAGGGAAACTAACTCCTATATTTTTTAGGAAATGGAATACTGGAGGAGAAAGGTAGGGAGGAAAAGTGAAGGACTGGAAAAGGTTAAAGAAATGAAAACTTAATTTTAATGGTGGGAAATTCTACTCCAGTGATGTCTTCTATAGCTAAAGAGACATATTGTTTAAAAGGAAATGGGCATCTTAAAATGTGTATTAACTTGCTAAATTGACCATTAATTCATTTTTTCATCTTCACTAATTTTCTGAATGTAAGGCAAAACTTGACTATAACTTAGGTTTTCTTATTTAAATTTAGAAGATTGTTCATATTGTTATTTACAGCTGTAAAATCTTCTTAGCCTTTGATCATTTAACTATTGAGGTATGACTCAATCATATTTTTGAATTCCCTACATATTTTGTATACAGAACTTTATCAGAGATATCTGATACGAAGTTTTTTTCTGAGATTTTTTCTTTCTTTTTCTAGTTGTTTTAATTTTATATATATACTCTTCAATTTCACTTAATTAAAAATTCTTGTTTTTGCCTTTTGTGATAGCCCTTATGTTTTAAGAATTTATACTTTAGTCATTAATATAAAACATATTTAATTTGACTACTGCTGAATCCTAACTGCATTTCAGGTATAAATACAACCTGGTTAAAAAGTTACATACATATGTGTGTGTATATATACAATATACATGTGGTATATTGTATATATTGTATATATATATATATACACATGAATATGTATATATAATAAATTACTGTAGCCTTTTGGTTTCAAATTGTTTTGTACCAAATTAATAGTATCCTTTTCTGCTTTGTTTTTCTTTGGTTTAAATATCAGGTATTTAAATATCAATATTTACCTCATAGAAGGAATTTAGCAAGGTGATTTCTTTCTATATTTTAGGAAGATTTTGTATAATAAAGGAGATTAATATTAAGAATAATGCTAGATCAAATTCATTTATGAATGTATACTTTTTTCCCCTTTTAGGATTTATTTTAATCTTGTTTAATTTCATTGAGATTTAATCACATAGCCTTGATTTCATGTTTTGGTAATATGAATATCTTATAAATAATTCTTCATTTATTAAAAAGGTTTTCAGTGATGGTAACTATATGGTGTAACTTTAATGAAAATCTTCTTTCCTTCTTCCTTTCTTTCTTAATTAGTTATGAATTGCCTTTCTCATTCTTAATTTTTAGAATTCAGCTTTCTGTTTTCCCATTACTACTTTGATATAATTAGCTAATTGCTTGTTAACTTTTTTCTTAAAAGAATAACAGAATTATAAATAATCTCTTCTTGTAATATCTTTGATTTTCATCATTTTAATGATTTTATTGTTTGTTGCTTTTTTTAGATTTGCTTTGCTCACTCAGTGATTTTTCTTTATTTTGTTAATGTGTTTAAAGATAAAAACATTTCCCCCATTAATGATTGCCTCTCTGATATTTCTACAAATATAATTTTGATTCATTTTATTTAATATCAGTATTAAAATTTCTTTAATTTGTCCTTTGATCCATTTATTCTTTGGGGCTATATTAAATATTATCCACTTAATTCTGAATATCTTCTCCAAGAACTCATAATTTTTAAAAATATTTTCTTAATAATATGTATGTTTTGCAAACAACAAACTGTTGGGTTTGATTTTCTAATCCATTTTGCCACTTATCTTTTCATATTGCCAAACTCTTCCTTGTCTTATTAACAGTAATGATTATTATTGTATTATGCCTTGATAGATTTGGGATTGTTTTGCTAAGTCGTTCCAAATAATGCTACTCCTGTAATCAGGAAAACACCTCTTTCTGAGTTTGAATCTGGCCTCAGATGTGTATTAGCTCTGTGACCCTTAACCATGTTTGCCTCAATTCTTTATCTGTAAAATGAACTGGAGAAGGAAATGGCAAACCATCACAGTATCTTTTCTAGGAAACCCCCAAATGAAATAATGAAGAGTCAGAGAAGACTAAAATAATTGAACAAAATATCTTGGATAATGAATGGCATAGAGCATATAAATAGTGCTAAATTCCAAGGTTCTCTTTCCTTTCTCATATTAATTGTAATTCTTCTGGATTGGATTAATATATAGTTTCCTTTTCTCTGTACTCACATAATGTTTGACTTTGCCCTGGGAATTGTAGGTTTTAGAAATGAACTTCATAAATTATTATATTTGGGGATTTTCCCTGATGATAATTTTAGATGAATACATTCTCTCTGTTTTTACTTCCAAAATTCTGGATAATTTTCCCTTTAGGATTTCTAGAAATATTTTTTATGAAGTTTTTTTTTTATTTCATCGTGTTTTTTCCTGGAATCCTTATGATTCCTAAATCACTCATTTGAATCTTGTTTCTTAGTCTGTGTTTACTAGAATGTATATCACATATTCTTCCAATTATACTGTCTTTATTTGGCTCAAATTTTTCTTGGTTGTGTCATTGAATTTTAAAATTGTGTTTTCTCTGATTTTTTAGTTATCATACTACTAATTTATTAGTCTTTTTTGAATTCTGTTTAAAGATATTCATTCTTCCAATTTTTAAGATCAAAATATCTAATTCTACTCCTTGCCCTCACCTTCATTTTGAATTATTTTACATCTTCAAGTCACTTTTGGAGTCTTTATTCCAGTCATAACAAATTTTCATTAGCTAATCCCTTGTCTGAGGCTGTACTTGTGGTAATGGTAGACTCATCATCATCTTGTCATGGAATTTTATACTGGGATTCTCTTATTTCAAAATATTTCTTCATTATATTAACAGTTTTCCTACGTTTTCTTGTTTCCTCAGTCTCTGTTTCTATCCTCCAAATCCTACGTAATGGAGATAAACTTTATATTTTTTTTCCTTTAGAGGGCAGAGGGCTCTGAGTGAACTACTTCTTGTGAATAGGTTTGATGATTCTCCTAAATTTCACTCAGCAAGATTTGACATCTTGCTTTTACTTCCAAACATCTCTTTACCAATTGTTCATGTCAGGGCCTACTAGAGTCTTCAAACCTGAGTAAATCTTCATATCTAAAAGGAGAGTGGAAAGCAGGGAATCAATAATAACCATTTAGAGACCAATTTCAGCTTTTAGCAAAGAATCCCTACTCTATACAAAGAAGTCCTTATTATGAAGAATGAAACCATTAACCATAAAGGTTGGTTCTTCTGTCTTTCACTGGTGAATTCTCTGCTATTATCACAATGTTCTCATATATCAATGAAGAAATCTCAGCAGTAAGCTACCCCTCCTTATCAGAGATCACTTATTTCCCTTAATTCTCAGCAACAACCCTACCCTATTCCAGGTTTGACTAATTCACAGGAAGTATGGTAGAAGAGTGGTGATGTTCTTTTATTTTACTCTCCTTGTTTTCTTCCTTCTTCTCTCTCTTCCTTCACTGTTAAACATTATGTTTAAATTACTGATCTGTTGATCATTTTGTGATTTTTGTTAGTTTTAAGATGTTGCTATGATCATTTGACTCTAAAAGTGAAGTGATAAAAATTAGTTTTAATTGAAGGAAGTTAGCTGGGGCTATCTAATGGAGGGGAGCATCAGAGTTTCTGCACATAATCAGTACAGTAGAAATGAATATATAAGCCTATTTAGATGCTTTATAAAAGTACTAATATAATACATGATGGACTGGGAACATGAATGCCCTTTTTTCTTTGATGTCATTATATTTGGCTTTGACTGCTGTTCCTATAATGGACAAAAATCAGTAAAAGACTCATACGTTCTGTATTTTCATTAGGAACAAGGAAAAAGAGATGTGTAACCTCCACTTATTGTTAGGTCTTAAAGCATTTGGAAGCCAGGACAAAGGGGATAAATCTGAGCAATAATATGCATATTCAGCTAAGAGAAAAACATCTCATCCTTCATATGTATAGAAGATTGCCTTAAGGTCAGAATTTACTTGAGAGAATGTGACATCAAGATTTAAGTCAGTGACAAACTTTTTATCAGGGCAAAATTTACTGTCAGTTTATAATTTTTACTCAGATACTCATTCCTATGATGGCAACTGGCTCTTCATTATCATACAGATGATGAACATTCTCACAGAGTGTATGAGAGTACCCCCAAACTACAATTACATTATTACAGGGAGATAGGGAGACAGAAGAAAGATGACAATGTTGGGTGAATTTTACTGGTTACTAGAATAGGAGGAAAGGTACTCTTCCACCTTAAACTTGTTACTACCAGTTATTACAACCAAACATTAGTTCTCATTTTACTTTTACTGATATTCGTTGTATCTACTTGAATTATTATAATAAGTAGTTGACAATAACTTTCTATTGTTTCCATCCTATGAAGAAACACTGATCAGCTAATCAATATTGTAATACATTGACACTTCCCAATTTCACCCTTTGGTGCTTCAATTACTGTTCTTATGCTTCTTGTGCTTTAGCTCACCTGACACTATAGTATTTGTGGGAACTATGACGATTCCCAGTATTTTACTGCTGAGCATTTTACTGAGCTGTCTCACTCAACAAGCATTGCTAACTCAGAAGTTGTACCAAATCTAAGATTAAAATAGTAGACAAATTTTCAGGGGAAATGATGCTACAAAAATCTGTGGTTCTATGGAAACACTAATAATGTCACCGATCAAAGTTGTGTATGATATATTTTTATCTATCTTTCTCTAAGTATCTTTATACAAGTTATTGTTTGTTCTAATTTGTATAATCTTATCAATAACTATCATACGTTAAGGGTTAAATTAGGAGTTTTGACAAAATAAGAGAGCAACTTTTAATAACTTGTTTTAATAAGAATATAGTAGAGTTGTAAATTAATATTATCCCTTTAAGCCAGAGAAAAGAAAACTTCTAGCAGCTTTTAACAATTAAAAATTTAGTTTTATTAAAATAGAGATAGTAAAAGAATATAGTAAAATGAACATAGTAAAGGAGAGAAATATAGGAAAGAGGTAGAGAAATAAATTGCTTAATACCTAACTAACTACCCTATAATTGCCTATAACTGCCATTAGAGAGAGTCCAGCTGATCACCCTTCAGCTCAGTTCACCAGGCAGAATCAATGTATATATACAATTGTATATATATATACACTACCAGCAACCAACTCCCAATGGCCAATTACCAACTACCAAACACATCCCAACCCAAAAAAGGTCAAAAAGCCAAAAGTCCCCTTCAGTCCTCACACTGGCCTTGCCTTCTTAGCTCACTTCCTGTATCTCTGGTTTCTACTTCCTTTCACTGTGGGTTGGCATATCTTTACACATTTCTATGGTAAAAGGACCTCCAGGTGCCTAGTTAAATTAGAAGAAAGGGATTAAGAATTCTCTTTTACAATACTTATATACACATTATAAAATTCAAAGGAGGGGAGGAGACAACAACCCACGCTCACATCTTGGCAGAATAAAGAACATTGGGGAAATGCTTCCTAAAATGAAAAGAAAATAAGTGGGTGGTTTGTAGTCAGATTGATTCTTGCTGTTGTAAGATTGAAAATCATTGCATAAAGAATGAAAAAAAATCATTAAATGAAGTTGATATCTTTGAGATTGATATATGTTTTAAAAGACTGACATCTATAGCAAATTGGCACTGAGCATGGGTGAATTAAATTTAATTTCAACACAATTTTTGAAGTAAATGTGCTTTAGAACTAAGAAAATAAATGCCATGTTAAATTCAGAGTGAGTTTTTACAGCTGAGTGTAGGAATGGAAATTGCAGTTCACTCTTAATTATAGAGCTGCAAAAACGATGCTGTAATTAGAGCTGCGAAAACTTGTCTGGCGACAAATCCTCTTTATAGTTTGAAGCAGTGTAAATCCTATTGAGAGTATCTGATGTGAGTTCCATCAAAGTGTTCAAGAGGGATACACTAATTTGATAATATTTGTAATATTATCAATTCAATTATCAATTCGAACACATTGAAGAGGACAACTGAAAACTGCCTGTTATTGTTATTACTGTTATTGTTTCAGTATTTAATAGCCAATTGTTTCTGCGTTCAAACTTCCATTGTTAGAAGCTATATACTATCTAAGTCCAGTGAGCTTTCATTTATTTCTTTCCCATAATTCTATAGCTTATTCCTTTAAGAGATCATAAATAAACAAAAGTATGATTAGAGGTTAAGGC
>NW_025391921.1:0-1367 GCF_016433145.1 Gracilinanus agilis | reverse complement strand
GAACCCAGGACCTCCCGTCTCTAGGCCTGGCTCTCCATCCACTGAGCTACCCAGCTGCCCCTCATGACAGGATTTTTAACACTTTTTTGTGTCCTGGACCCCTTGAACAGATCTGTAAAGCCTCTGGAATCCTTCTCAAAAACATTTTAATTGCATAAAAGAAAACACACAGGATTACGAAGGAAACCAATCACATTGAAATAAAGTCATCAAATACTTTTTTTAAACCCTTACTTTCTACCTTAGAATAAATTCTGTATATTGGTTCTAGGGCAGAAGAGCAGAAAGGGCTGGACGATGGGGATTAAGTGACTTGCCCAGGGTCACACAGCTGGGAAGTGTCTGAGGCTAGATTTGAACCCAGGACCTCCTGTCTCTAGGCCTGACTCTCCATCCACTGAGCCACTTAGATGCCTTCTGCCACCTCCCATTTTAAAAAGGGGGTTACTAAGGCCTGGAGGTGTTGTCCCAGAGATGATAGTAAACTTCATTACTCGTTAGCTGTCTGCTAGTTCTTCCATGGAAGACGGGACCCCGGGATCTTCCTGATGATGCTAAGAGGGTTGAAGCTTTGGCAGGTTCTACCATGCATGGTGCTGCTCTCAGCCCTGGACCAGGGTGGCGAGATTTGGCCACAGCCACGCGGGAGAAACCAGGTCCTCGAGGGGTCGTGCTGAAGCCTTGCGGTGCCCTGGAACGGGAGCCGACTTTGGCATGGGACGGCCCGCGCCCATGGCCCAGCTTTGCCTCTTCCTACTCGGGTGACCTTGGGCAGGTGGCTGTAGAATGGAGCGAGGGGGCAGACATTCTCTGTGGCCACTTCTTGACCCAAACCGATGATCCAGTGACCATGGCCTGTATCTACCAGATGGGCCAATTCCTGGATTCCTGGAGGTTGGCAGCCAAAGTGCCACGCGCTGGGTGCCGGCCTTCCCCCAGGCTTGGAACGCTCTGCCCTCCCCACTCCATCCCTGGACTCCAGGCTGCAATGGGAGATCCAGCTCCAGGATCTTCATGAAACCTTTCCTGGCTGCCCTCCTTCCCCAGGGGCCGAGGCCCTCCCAGCCAATGCTGCCATTCTCCTGCTTTGCATGTGTTGTGTGTTATCCTACATAAGCCCCCATCACCGCCCTTAGAAAGTGAGGTCTTAGAGGCAGCTAGCTGTCACCCTGGAGAGAAGGCCAGGCATCAAGAGGTCCTGGGTTCAAATATGGCCTCAGACACTTCCTAGCTGCATGACCCTAGGCAAGTCACCTAACCCTGACTGCATAGCCCATCCCTCTTCTGTCTTAGAAATGATAATATGATGGAAAGTAAGGATAGGAAGGAAAGGAGGGAGGGAGGAAGGAAGGAAAGGAAGGGAGGAA
>NW_025391920.1:7500-14957 GCF_016433145.1 Gracilinanus agilis | reverse complement strand
GAGAGAGAGAGAGAGAGAGAGAGAGAGAGGGCTAGTGAGAGAAAGACAGCAAGACAGAGACAGAGACACGATTCCAGTAGCTCTGTTACACTATTTCGACTTCTACCTGCCTGTTTTACTCCTGCTTAATTCCCAACTTTGTTATTACTGCCAACATAATGAATATTGAGGTCCTCCTTCAATATGGACCAGCTTAGGATCTAAAAGAGGGGAGGTGTGGTAGGAGAATAAAAGTTCATTGGTAGGGAGAAGGGGAAAGCATGTAGGGAAAGTGAATGTTTGTCTTGGATGATGGAAGAACAAGTCCAGGTCATCGTTTCCCTGGTATCCTTGTCTTGTCAAAGGTGGTTTGGCCTTTATTTATTGGGCATTGGGTTCAAAGCCCCTCATTTTATAAAGGAAGAGTCAGAAACCTGGAGAGGGTAATGGATTTATCTAAGGTTACATAGTGAATCTCTGGGATTGGAACCCTTAGTGTATTGTATTAACTAACCAATCACCAAGCTTTTTCAAATTGCTTTTTCTTCTCTCCCCTTGGAATATAAGCTTCTTGGGTGAGCTAGCTGGCCAGTATATAAGAGAGCCAGGCATAGAAAAGTGAGGGTCCTGGGTTCAAATCTAGCTTCAGACACTTCCTTGCTGTGTGACCCTGGGCAAGTCACTGAAACTGAATTACCTAACCTTTACTGCTCTTCTGCCTTGGAACCAATATGTTGTACTGATTCTAAGACTGAGGGTAAGGATTTAAAAAATATAAGCAGCTTGAGAGAGGATTATTTAAAATTTTTCTTTATATCCCCAGTGCATGGCAAGGACCTAACTAGAAGGTACTGAAGAAATATTTGTTGAATTATTGGTATATACTAGCCCTGTGTTAGGTGTGGGGGATGCAGAGACAAAAATCAAACCATCTCTTTTCTCAAGAAGCTTGCATTCTGTGGTAGGAAATAACATGGGGAGGGACTTGGAAGGTCTTGTGAAGGAGCTGGAATGTGACCTGAACTGACAAATTTAGGATGATTGGTGATGGCCCAGGGTGTCGTGAATGGCCTTAGTGTCTTCAATGTCTTAATCATGCTCTAAGTGCTCCACAATGATTACTTAAGCTGCCTTCATAGCCATTGGAACAAATTACTGTAGTCTGCCCATTCCACAAGTAGAAACCTTCACATGCTTGGTAGATGTCCCCCTAGATCACCTTCAGGATTCAAGCCTGGTGGCTTTCCTCAACCTAGCATAGCCCATAGGGACAGACAGGCAGAACATGTCCAATACTTCTTCCACAAAACAGTCCTTTAACTACTTGAATCCTGCTGTCTTGTCCTGTTTCTTCATCTTAGGGCTACACAATCTAAGTTCTTTCAGCCCAAGCTTGGATGGCATCTCTTCGAGGGTCTTGGCCATCCTAACTGCTATCTTCTGGATTCTTTCTAGTTTATCAATGTCTGTCCTAAAACATAGGAACCACAAATAATCACAGCTCTCCACATTCGGTATGAGATAAGAGAGCTTAGACGTTGGGTTTTACGGAACCGAGTTAGATTTAAATATGAGCAGATTTAAATATGAGGTTTCCAAAGAAGATTGACCACACAATCAATCCCCAGAGAAGAGTTTAGCCTGAATTGATAGTCCAAGTAGTTTGGATCTGGAAAAAGATGTGCTAGAGTCAAATCTGGCAGAGCATAATGGTGCTAACACTTTCTTGCTTTAGAATACTGCCCCTCTCTTAATACAGCCTAAGATTGCATTCCCTTTTTTGCCTGTCATAGCATGTTGTTAACTCGTAGTAAGTTTCTTGTTCCCCCCAAACTTCTGATATTTTCTAAGTACCTGCCATCCAGCCAAACCTCCATCCTATATTTGTGAAGTTTATTTTTTAAACACTATTATAGAACTTTAGGCAAAGAAGGAAATAGGTCCATAAGTAGCTGAAATATCTAGTTAACTGGATAGAGCACTGAACCAAGAAACCTGGCTTCTAATGTCACCACAGACACTTGGTATCTAGATGCAAGATCAAATGATATTCTATTTATAAAATGCTCAGCACAGTATCTGGCACACAGTAGGCACTATTTAAATGTTTATTCCCTTTCACTGCTTCTCAGAGCTTCAATTTCCTCATCTTCGAAGTGGACATAGTGATACTTGCACTGCCTCACTAACTCTACTCAGGGTGAAGAAAGTGTTTTGCAAATCTTTAAGCATTATGGAAATGCATCATTAAGGAAATTATCCTTATCAGCCTTTAATATGATCAAACAAAAAAGTATTTGTTCACAAGATATTGTGTGTGGCAAACTGGGCTGAGTCCCAGAGATGCAAAGAAAAAAAAAGGAATAGTCTCTTCCCTCAAAGAACTGATCTTCTGTAGGGGACAGCAGTTACATCCAAAATTTGGCAAACATGGATTCAGCATCTACTAAATGCTGGATACAGTGGCAGGTTCTGGAGACAAAAATTAAAAAATGAGGCATTCTCTGGCCTTGTGGAACCAACCTTCGATCTGTCCCATATTAGTTTGTCAAATTAGTGCCCGTCTTTCACCATGGCCATGTAACCCTTTTTCAAACATATATTTCTTTTTCAAGGAACAAGAATTTTTTACTCTTGTTCCCCTATCCTTTCTCTCACTGGAAAACAACAACTAATCAACCATGCCTTTGCAACAAATATGTATAGTCAAGCAAAAGAAAATCCCAATTAATCATGTCCAAATGTGTGTCCTTGAGTAAATTTTAATGGGACAAAGGGATGAGGGGGGAAAAACGCAAAGAGCCTTAAAGTATAGGACTGCCTTGGGAGAAATACCATGGGAAGGGAACCAGGGTGACCAGGGAGCATGAGAGAGAGGTGGGGAAAAGACCACTTGGAAGTGGGAGGAGTGACAGAAAGAAAGAGCCACTGGGAAGGTATGAGAGGGAAATAGACAAAAGGCAGGGACTATTGGGAATGGTGAGTAGAAAGAAAAAGAATAGAACTCAGAGATGAGGAAGGTGAAGACTATGGCAGTTACATGGTGAATTGGATAGGCAAGGTACTTTGGAGTAAAGTTACCCTCAGTTCAAATCCTCCCTCAGATACATAATTGTATGACTTTGGGCAAGTTAGTCATCTGTTCTCAGCCTTAGTTTCCTCTTCTATAAAAGGAAGAGGTTAGTCCCATTGTCCTGTAAGATCCCTTGCAGTTCTAAATCTATGATTTCATGAGTAAAAGAGAGAGAAAGAAAAGACAACTTGAATCTGTGGTAGAGGGAGAAAAAGAGAGGATGAATAGTATTGAGGAGAGGTAGATATCATGGGAAATGAGGGAAGAGAAAAAGCAGAGGATCCAGTGAAGAGAAAGGAAAGAAAGAAGGAAGAAGATAAAGGAAATGGATCAATGGGAAGAGAAGCCAGAGGGAAGGGCCCATTGGGGAAGAAAGAGAGGGATAAAAGAAAGGGAAGATAGCACTGGAAAGGGAGAAAAGGAAAACAGAGAGAAATTAATGGAAAGGAAGGGACAACTAGGAATGGGAACTTTAATGTCATAGTGAGTAAGGTCCTATTCTGTCTTCTTGTAGGACTAATTGAGTTCAAATCCTGCCTCAGACATGTATATCTGGGCGACCTTGGTTAAATCTTTTGACCTCACTTAGCTGCAGTTTCCTCCAGTATAAAATGATGGGATTTAACAGCCTTCCAGGTCCTTTCCAGCTCTATGATGCTATGATTAACTGAAAGAGAAGGGAGTATTTGAATGAGAATGGGGTTGGAAGAGAGAAATGGACAGAGTAATCTACTTGAAGTAGGGATGTCCCAAGTACAAAGCATGACCCACAGGCCAACTGGCTGTTTTCCCTTGGGGAACTTATTTAAATTCCTCTCAGTCTCAGTTCCTTTCATTTGAAAATGAAGAGGTTAGGTTCAATGACCATCACAAAGGTCTCTTCAAGCTCTAAATCTATAATTCTCTGACTATGATGCAGAATAAAGGCAAATACCACACTTGGTATGAATGGGGTGGAGTGAAAGAGACATGCAGTAGAGTAGAAAGTTTTTGAGGAGGGCAGAGAGAAGGGAGGAATGTGAACAGCATTAAAAGCAAGAATATTGGGAGTGAGGGAAAGGTGAAAAAGATTAGGTGGAGTAAGGAAGAGACAGAGATGAACTGAGACAGAAAGACATGGAAGAAGAGGGAAAGAAAGTCACACTCAGAACAAGAAACAGGGACAAAGAAAGAAAGATGAGAGAGACAGGGGAAGAGAAAGAATACAACCAGGGGAAAAAAGCCTTGATTGAATTGATTTTCAAACCTCTTCTTTTAGTCAAGTTAGCTAATGACCTGTCCATTTTAGTAGTATTTTCAAAGGAGTAATTTTAAATTTATTTGTGATTTATATAGTTTTTGACCTGCAGTATAGCTTTTTTTGCTCTAACGATCTCCAACTTGGGGCTTATTTTTATGTTATTTCTTTGTGGACTTTATAATTTAAAAAAAAATGAACATTCAGGTCACTAATTCTATATTTTTTCTTTTGTTAATGTGTGTTTTAGGAGTAAACTTTTTGTCCTGAGGGATGATTTGGCCACCTCTGACAAATTTAGGTAAGATATTTCATCCTTGTCATTTATTTTCTCTTAAATATTGTTTCTCTTTCTGATTTGTCCTTTCAACAAATTATTATTTAGTATTTCATTGTTAAACCTCCCCTTGTATTTGTGTGGAAAAGGCCACTTGGCAAAGGGGGTGTGGGGGAGGGGGAGAAGATGGCTTTGGAGGGGAGACTGAAAGATACTGGAAAGAGCAGAGGGACAGTTATTTTCAAAAATGGACAATAGAAGATAGTAGGGAGGGAGTTGGGTGTCATGGTAGATTTTTGTTGAAGTCCTGTGTTGTTGAAGAGGACTGATGAAATCATGGGGTGATGTCTTAACTTGGGCACGAAATGGACTTCAGTGAAACAGAGGGATCAGCCTCACACTCTCTTCCAGAGTCATCAATGTCCAATGGCAAGACCAAAGTCAAGAGGACTGGTGATGGCCTGCGACACAGTGGATGACCTTGGTGTTTTCGATGTCTGACCAAACTCAAAGCACTCCACATCACCTATTTCAGCCACTTCCAGAGTCCTTGCAACAAGCAGTTCTCTTCTTCCCATTATCCAGTGTTGGGGGTTTGTAGAAAGTGGTAGATAAAGCACTGTAGATAGATAGAGTGGGAGTAGGAAAGATCTGAGTCTGAATCCTGCTTTTCAAAAGTTCTACATATATGACCCTAGGCGAGTTAGTTGTTTTACAAACCTCTGTCTTCTTCTCCTCTGAGATGTTGGGACTCTGCTCAATGGCCCTTAATGTTCCTTCCGGTTCTAAATACACGATAATATTGGTGACATAGAGGGAAGGAAAAGGTCATTCGGCATTTGGGTGGATGGAAAGAGATTTAGAAAGCGGCAAAAATCTCCTAAGGAGGAAGAGAGGCTAAAGAGAGAGAGAGAGGAACAGAGAGGAGAGGGAAGAGAAGGCTATAAAGAGTGTATTAGAGAGCATTTTGGAGGAATGAAGAAAAGAGGCAGGAAAGCACAAGTACAGAAGAGATTCAAACCTAAAGGATATCCGAGGATATGGGGAGGCAGTATAGTTAGGTCACACAGTGGAAAAGAGAAGAGAACTCTGAGTCAAGACATTTGAGTTAGAAACCTGACCCACAATGGCCACCTGTGTTATGCTGGGCAATTCATATAACTTCTCACTTTCTTCTTATGTAAAAGAAAGATCTTGCACTTCATTGCCTTTAAGGTCCCTCTAACAGTCTAGGTTTATGGATGAGGGGCAGAGAGAGAAAGCTCACTTGGGATTGGAGTGGGATTAAAGTGATTTAAGCAGAGTTGATTGAGGTGTGAGGAGAGGGGTTTGGAGGTAAGGGACCATTGGGAATAGAATTTAGGGACAATGTGGGGGGATATACATACTTCTCCATGTTGTTAAAGGCCTCTTCTTGAGAGTACATATGACCTGAGTTCAATGCTTCCTCACACACATTCTTACTAGATGTGTGACTCTGGCAAGTCACTTCAAGTGTCTGAGCCTCTTTTTGTTTGGCCCTAAAATAATAGGTTTGGACTCTGAGACCTCTAGAGTTCCTTCTAGCTCTAATTCTATGCTGATTCTGGCTACAGCACAAAAAGGAAAAGATGACTTACAGAATGTGAAGGAGAGCAAGGTAAAAGGCTTGTGAGGAGAAGGGAGAGACAAAGGGAGGAGCTTGCTGAGGTCAGGGAAAAGGTTGCATGAAAGGGAAAGAACAGCTGGGGAAATGGAGATGTTGAGTCAAAAGCATGGATTTCCAGAAACAGAGTAATTAAGAGAGAGGGAGAGAGACAGAGACACAAGGATAAAAAGAGACAGAGTCCAAGTGAGAGAGAACAAAAAAAGTACGTAGGTATGTGTAGGTATGGGTAGGGCAGTGATTATAGAAGGTGGTCAGGGACACTGGTGTTTCCACAAGGGAGAGAGATCTGGAAAGAGAAGTGAGAATTTTATACATTGGAGGTGTCTAGGAGGCAGCTGGTTACTTGTTATCCTTTGTACTTGAAGAAGATGAAAATGACACCAATGGTGATGACTTTGGACCCTTGCATAAACTGGATTTAAGGGAGGCACATCCACCTCTTGCTTCCAGTCTGCAGCCTCACCCTAACTTCCAGAGCTGTTGAAGTCCAGTGGCAAGACAAAATTGTGAAGAAGCTTGCTGATGACTTGGAATGCAGTGGATGACCTTGGCTTCTTCAGTGTCTAACCAAGCTCTTTTGCTCCACATCTCCTGCTTCTGCCAATTCCATGACCGTTGGAACAGATTGTCCTCATCTGCCCCTCCAACCCTGGGGAAGTTTTCACACACCTCGGGTAGAGACACCTATGTCTCACAGATGTGATTGAAGCCTGATGGTTATCCTCAACTTTTTTAGTCGGTCTGTTGACACCATTTACTAGGCTTTAGCTGCTCGGCTGGCTACAGCTTCTCAGGGCCACAGGTGAGAGGTGGGTGGCAGAGAGACACGAAAGGAGGAAAGTATTCCAGAACAAGTCCACCCAGTACAGAGGTGCTGAAATCAGCTAGGGAAAAGTTGTTATACTTCAGGTGAACCCATCTCAGCAACAGCTTTCCCTTCTGTAAAAGGTTAGGAGTGGACTTGGTGGCCTCTAAGGTCCCTCCAGCTCTGTGATGTTCTGGATGAGGGAGAGAAAAGAAAGCCCACTTGGGAATGGAGTGGGAAGAGAGTGAGAGATGTAGAAAGGATAGTTGATTAAGGAGAGAGGGATGGAGGGAAAGGATCCCTGAGAATGGGGTTTGGGCACAGTTTGTGGAGGGATATAAATAAGTCTCCATGTTTATAATGCAACATCCTTGGGAGTCCATAAGACCTTAGTTCAAATGCTTCCTTGCACACATTCTTACTAGATGTGTGACCCAG
>NW_025391920.1:0-2500 GCF_016433145.1 Gracilinanus agilis | reverse complement strand
AAGTAGGGAAAGATAGAAAGAGAGAGTTACTCTGGTCTGGTCTGAAGGCCCAAACCAGGAAGGGCTTCAGAGGCCTCAAGAAAGGGAGGCACAGAGGTTAATTAAACAAGGCTTCTAGCCACAAGGCCTCCTCTAAGATGAGAGGCCTCCTTTTGAGTCTAGGGCCTCCAGAGAACTCCAAGGAAAATGAAAGGGAGTCAGCCTAACTTACCCATGTGACAATTCAAAAGGAAGCAGTCTGAGGCCTCACCTGAGCTCCTTCAAGGCCAGGTTCAAAAGGCCAAAATCCCCTTCACAGGAAGTTACTATCATATTTAAAAGATAGTTCATTTCGTCACTTCTTGCACCCACCCTCCAGTTCTACATGGACAAATGACAGCCTCAACCTTGTTTCAGATTGCCCAGGGGGAAGTCACTTGTTTTTGATTTGTCACTTACTAGCACATGTGGGTCATAGCCCTCCTCTCCCCACTTAATTCTAAATTGGGTGGTTGACATATTCCTGGTGGCTAAAGTCTAAAGAATGAATAAAAGTGAGCTAATTCCATTTACACAGTACAAAGAAGATATAGACTTGATGAATTAGAAACACTCAAAAGAGGGAAGGCATTAGAATTGAGGCAGATCAGGAAAAACTTTCTATAGAAGGTAGAATTCTGACTGGGACATGAAGGAAGCTGGGGAAAACATGGATGAGGATGGAGACCATTGTAGCAATGAGGGAAAACCAGTGAAAATTCCCAAGGTCAGAAATGGACTTTCTTGTTGTAGGGACAACAGGGAGGCCAGTGTCACTGGATCATAAAATGTGTGCATGGTGGAGTGTCAGAGGAAAAAAGACTGGAAAGGTGGCAGGTAAGGAAGGACTTTGAATGTCAAGCACAGGATTTGCTATTTCATCATGGAAATCTTGGAGTATTATTGAGTAGTGGAGTTACTTGGGAGGACTTGAGCTTTTGGAAGATTGTGTGGACAGCTAGATGGAGAATGGAATGGAGTAGGGAGAGAGTTCAGGCAGGAAGACCAAGAAGAAAGCTGTTTCATTAGTCCTGGATTGATATGTTGAGGAGCTGCAAGAAATTGGAGGCAGTGTCAGAAGAGACAGGTGGCAGATATTAAGGAGGCAAAGTTGACAGGGCTCAGCACCAAAGAATAAATTCTTTGGTTTTCACTGCCAATAGTCCCCTTTTTCTCCAGTAGCGAATCCCCTTCCTTCTCCCTCTCTTGTGCAATGATTGCATTTTCCATCTCAAGCTGTAGAATGCCACTTATTGGCTTTGTACTCTGAGGGCCTGAAAGTTCTGAAACCCAAATTTGTTCCTGCTCTTCCTGGATGGTAACCTTCCTTAGCAGGCTAGTTAATAGGGTTGCTTTCAGTTTGGCTTCCTATCTTTGACCTAGAGCCACAGGCTTCTGGCTGACTGGTGTGCTTCTCCCAAGAGGCTGAGGGAATTGTCCCACAATTTGGGTTAGAAGGCAGCTGTCTGTGACTCACTTTGAGCTGGTGGAGTGATGGGACACCTGGGATTGCTGGAGCGCGCACAAGGTACCCTTTTTACCTCCATTAGCAGCCTCCCATGGTGCTTTGTCATCCTCCTTCTCATCGGGTGGTAAGAGTCAGTTGGTCCAAATTTCTGTGTTCCAGTGGAGAGCAGAGTGAAATACACCTAAAGATTAAGATGCTTCAGTTGTCTGTTGGTTGTGGCTTTACAGGAAAGACACTTCTGTCACTTCTCTCCTGGGGAATTAGTTATAAAACTTTGGCCAGGGCTGGTACTAGCCATTTGGCATCCACACCTGCTTTCCAAGTTTTCTCTTAGGGAAGGCAGAAAGCAAGGAGACACCTCATTTGACTGGTCAGTAAGAGGGCAGGGACTGAGAGATGCTGGTCTGAATCTGATGCTCCTTGACCTGGAGGAAAATCCTTCCCCAGTGAAAGTGACAGAAGAAGCCATTAGGTTGGGTTGCAAGTGTGTAAGAATGAAGATGGCCAGTGATTGTGTGAGTGAATGGATGACCTTGAGCCTGTCATGAAGGGAAACCCTTGTAAAGACCTGCAGGAGGCCTATGGGTGGTACTCTACATAGTGAGAGTCCCTGACAATCACTGGTTCCTGAGCTAGCCCCGGGTCAGGCTGTGTCTCTTTTGTATATTACATGGAGAATTCTACTGTCTTTATGTGTCTTCTATAGTGCAGCCTCTGGGTTCTTAAGCACCAGTTCAGCCTGTGGGTAGACTGGACCAAATCAGAAACCAACCAAGCCACCACCACAGTCCCAGATCATCTCTTGCCTCAACGTTTTCCTTTCTCAATTCCTGTTATGCCCATTGAGAAGGGACTCTGAAACTATGGGAAAAGATCTTGTGTCCTGACGACTTGAGGAGAGAATGAACAGTGTTGCTTGAGCTTGTCTGTTCTGTGCTGTGAGCACTGTCTCTATTTTGTGTCTTTGGAAATCCAGCTGATCTTTTTCCTGTGGTCTGATCAGCCAAAGGGAAA
>NW_025391919.1:0-2577 GCF_016433145.1 Gracilinanus agilis | reverse complement strand
GACAATTGATAAATCATATATTTTCATCTGCATTCCTACTCCAATAGTTCTTTCTCTAGAGATGGATAGCATTCTTTTTCAGAAGTCTCTCAGAATTGTCCTGGATCATTGTCTTGCTGTTAGTAGCAAAGTCTTATCACATTTGATCATTTCACAATATTTTAGTTACTGTGTATAATGTTCTCCTGGTTCTTCTTATTTCCCTTTGCATCAGTTCCTGTAGGTATTTCCAGCTCTTTCTGAAATCAATCCTGTTCATCATTCCTTATAGTACAATAGTGTTTTATCACCACCATATACCACAATTTGTTCAGCCATTCCCCAATAGAGGGACATCCCTTTACTTGCTACTTCTTCGCCACCACAAAAAGAGCAGTTATAAATATTTTTGTACAGATATGGCCTTTCCCGTTTTTTATCTCTTTGAGATATAAACCTAGTAACTATTTGTATTGTTGCGTCAAAAGGTATGCATTCTTTTATAGTCCATTGGAAATAATTTCAAATTGCCCTCCTGAATAGTTGAATCAATTCATAACTTCACCAGCAATCCATTATTGTCACAATTTTGCCACATTCCCTTGAACATTTATTATTTTCCTTTATTGTTATATTGGCCAATTTTATAGATATAAGGTGATACCTCAGAGGTGTTTTAATTTGCATTTCTCTAATCAAGAGAGATTTAGAAATTTTTTTCATATGATCATTGATAGCTTTGATTTTTAACCGGAAAACTGCCTATTCAGATCCTTTGACCAGTTATCAATGGGGAATGACTGGGATTCTTACAAATTTGACTTAGTTCCTTATATATTTGAGAAGTTAGAGCATTATCAGAGAAATGTGTTATAAATTTTTACCAGTTTATTTATAGCCATTCTTAATCTTTAAAAACAATCATTTTTATAATAGCTATGTTTCTCTTCTGAGGACAGGCAGCCTCTGTAAAGGCAGAGAAGCAAGAAAGAAGGCCAAAATGGCTGGACTTTAGAGGATATGAAGGGAGTAAATATGTAATAGGCTTTAAAGGTAAACTGAGGCAAAGGTACAAAGAGCTTTGGAGGTGAAATATAGGTTATATTTCTTCCTGGGTATCTTAAGAGGAAACTGGAGTTTTTGTGATTTAATTAAGCCTGAACTTAATCCCTATAGAGATATAATTTTGACATGGATTAGATAGAGAAAAAAGACTATTATAACCATCTAGATGAAAGATTTTCGTGATCTGAACTAGGGTGCTAATCATGTAAATGTAGAGAATAATATATATTTCAGAGACATGGGAGCTAGGAGGGGCAAAATTTGACAACTGACTAAATATGTGAGTTGACAAAGAGAAAATAAAGAGTCAAGGATGATTGTATTTTGTAATAGTAGATATTTGAAAGGATGAATATATAATTGACAAGAACAGAATAGTTAGGAGAGGAATGGGTTTAAGAAAGGAAGGATGATGAGTTCTGTTCAGGGTATGTTGAGTTTGAAATATCTCAAAATACATTGCCCAATAGGCAGTTAAGTGATGAAAAACTACAGTTTGGGAGAAAAACTATGGTAGTATATATATATATATATAGTTCTGGGTGTCTTCTGTGTAGAAATTATAATTAAGCCTTTGAGTGCCAATGAGATCTAAGTAGAGGGAGTAGAGAAAAGAGAAGTGGGCTTATGACAGTCTAGAGATATACTCACAGTTTGGGAAGATGGAAAGGCATATCTAATAGAAATATGAATCTTATGAAATAACAAATTTGAAATATATTCAAAAATGTTAAATGGAAGGACTTAATTATATGTCAGCAAAATACTGGGAAAACAAAAACAAAACAAAAAATTAACCTTAAATGTCAGTACACAGTCAGGGAATAACTACATAAAATGTGGATTAGTCAAATAATGGAATAGTATAATTATGGTGAAGTTTGAAGAATACAAAGAAATCTGGAAAAACTTATAAAATGAGTGAAAATAAAAATGGCTAACACATTGGAAAAAATATTAACTATGATTACAAGAAGAAAAGGAAAATAGAAATGGATTCCTAAGAGCAAACTAGAGAATTGCTGAAATACTTTTACAGCACTTAATACTAATTGTTTTCTATGTAATTAATACAGAAGGTTATTGTTTGTATTGATGTATAATGTTAATTTTTTTGATAAATTAAAATAAAATTAAAAAATTGGATTAGTCTCTAAGTCATTTGAGTTCCAAACAATAAAATCTTCAAAATCAAGAAAGAGATGAAATTCTTGGGGGCAAATGAGAGATTTTGAAAAGATGCCATCAAAAATATACTTATTAAACAAACTGTATGTAGTACCCATGTCCAGAAACTTGGGCTAATCACTCTCTTGGATTCTCTCTCTATCTTGTTACCAAAATTTACTTTAAGTGGAAATGACAGATTTTGGGCAGTGGACTACTATAACCTTTATTTTAACCCTAGGTTACATATGAATACATTCCATTCTCTATATGCACAATTTTGTGAATGAGAAGTAACTTCACCAATAACAATGAAAAATAAACTCATTTCCAAGGAGCTCTTTGAGTTTCAGGTTGAGTGCTCAA
>NW_025391918.1:0-8544 GCF_016433145.1 Gracilinanus agilis | reverse complement strand
GCTGAAATTAACTAAGTCCCTGTGATCCTTAGGCATAGGACTTATGACACAGGCTGCTATCCTATGACAGGCTACTCTCAGAAAAAAAAGGGAATTACTTTCTCACACAAAAGATTGACCAAAGAGAGAAGAAAATTCAGAACTTCTAGGGTGGAGAAGGTTGGGTGTTGCTCTGGGGCAAAAGATTCTTATCACAACATTTATTCCTGAGAAAGAGATGGCCTCAGTTATCAGTTCTGGATCACTTGTAACTTTAACCATTAATAATACCTCAAATTTATCAAGGGTTTTAAAGCTAGCAAATCACTTCCCTGAAGAAAGAGTAGTACTGTGTAAATTGAATGGAGTGATCTATGGTGCTGTATAGTGATTTATGGTGCTCAGTAGAGCATCCATCTAATCATGGATGAGAGCCCTGTTCAAAAAAAAAAAAAAAAAGTTTCTGTTTTGGCCAGAGAAAGAAATGTTGACTCTAGAGTATTAGAGTCAGGTGTGCCTCAGACTGATACTATATGTGATGATCATGGTTGGAGCAAAATGAGACACTGATAGTTCACTCAATAGTTAACAAAAGGAGGTTTGCTTATCCCTAACAAAAGAAAGTGTACTCAGTTGGGATAAAGAGGTTCAGAGAGATGTCTGGGCAGTACAACAAAGAGGGGTAACTCTGGTGGTCCCAGGATATTTGCATAATCTAAAGGAAGGGCCATGGGAGAATATATTATATGTACAGAAGAGAAAGAATGTCAGGTTTTTTTTAAATATAAAGCATGCATATAGAAAGTAACATACACCAAGTTTCAAAAATTAGATCTTTAAATGAGGGACTTTAAATGTGAACAAAGGAGTTCATAGTTCTGAAGGTAACGGAGAGCCAAGGGTGTTTGTTAAGCAGGGGTATGATATGGCCAGACTTATGCTTCAAGAAAACAAATTGATCCAAATATCATGGAACTAGTATGATCAAGGCAGAAATATGAAAGGAAGAAATGAAATAATATCTATGTGCATAGGAACCTGAAGAGAAAAGGAATTGATGTTTACTGACAATAGTCTTTCCATCTTACTTGTAGTTTATTGAAGTGTTTTGCTTTGTTTTTCTTGTTCTGAAATAGTTGAGAATTCAGTATGCAAAATGATAAATTCTACAAGAGACAAATGCTGCTGCTACAGGGCTAGGAAATCCAATTGGCATAGGTTATCTAGGAGATAAAGCACTCAGCAAAGCTTTATCATTTTGCAGTCACCCATCTGTTCAAGATGGATAAATGACTTCCCCAGACATCATCCTTTGCATGCAAAAGAAAGGATTCAGAGAAAATGCTCATGATATTTCAAGGAGGTAAGCAGCCGAGGAAGTTAGATGATGAGATTAACCCTCATGAGGCATCCATTAAGGATGTTTTCTGTGTTGTAAATCCAAATGCATTGGGGAATGCACACACAGGAACACAATTTATATTTTTAAAACTTTAAAAAACCATGAAAACAAAAGCATCATTCAGATTTCTAGATTTTAAAATTCTTATTTATTTTTAATATGGAAACTATAGAGCTAGTAGTCTAATGATAAATAGTAATCTAATATTAATAGAATAATCTAGTAATAGAATAATCTAGTTTGTTTCACTTCAATTCATTATCACTATTTATCAAGGTTTATTGCCCACTTCTGGTATTTCATGTGATCATAAATAATACTGAAAAAAGTATATTGGGATGTGTTATTAAAGGCTATGATGGGTTGGGCAAGAAACTGAAGATCATAAGGGCTCGGGTTATGCTTTTAATTCATGTTTGTCCATTAAAAGCAAGGGATGCAAAAGAAAAAAAAATGGAAAGTGAACAGCTGCTTAAGAAAATGGTGTCTCATAATAATATATCGGTTTCTGAGTCACAACTTAAAATGTAGGATTGTAGATTACTAGACAGAGATGGAATTCACCCAGAAAAACTAGTAAAATGTTTTTGTCTAGTGTCTTTCAAATCCAATCAAAGGAGCTTTGGGGGAAAAAAAAAGTTGGAGAAGAGGGAAAAAAGGCCTATTTATTGTATAGTTGTAGTAAAGGGAGAAAAACAGTGTTTGAATTAGTGGAAAATTAATTTACTAGAGACAAATTTAAAGAAAAGAGTGTGTAGTAAAACCAATGGCTTCAAATATGTAGACAGAAATGTCCACAGTTTAGCTAACCTGAAATATACATCCCAACAGAAAAAAAATATATTAATCTTCCAAATCCCAAAAGTTTGTGACAGGAAACCCATGAATAGAATATTGTTTAAAAGAAATAGAGAAAAGGTCCAGAAGATAGCATTTACATTAAGATGCTTTTATTCATGTGAGGATATCCAAGAAATAATAAGGGATGATAGGTAGGAATGGTAGATGGCATTTTTTAGGTGACAATTAATGGAGGAACAAACACAAGTGATTCTGAGATCAGCATATACTATAGACCACCTAAACAGAAAATATTAACATATTTTTCAGAAAACAAATATCAACATTGGCACAGAGACATGATGTAATAGTAGTGGGTTATTTCAATTATATAGATTATCTGTCAGAGCTTTCTTGCTGACAAAAGGCTAATAACCTTTGGTTTTCCTTTTTTTAAAAAAGGTGAAAGAATGAACAAAGAGGTAATTCTCCTTTATAGGGAGGAATTGGTTCCTGGGATGGACACACACACACACACACACACACACACACACACACACACACAAATTTGCATAGTCTGACATGAACCCAAGGTTTTAAGAGAGAAATTTTAAAACGCTCAGAAGTTTAGGTAAGATTCTATGGATTTGTACAGGAGTGAAATTTAGAAGACCATAAAGAGAAACAATTCTGATGAGGAGGAAAAAAATGAGAAGTGTCAAAAAAGACCTGTGCAAATGTATGGAGTAACGATGATGTGGGAGAGCAAAAACCATCTTCTGAGCCAGGAGGAAAGATCTTGGTTCTGGTTCCACCTCTTACATGTATTCTTATACAGTCAAGAACTAAATATGAACACTCTCACTCAGAGGTCAATGGAAGGGTCATGGTGTGGATGAGTGGGCTGTGACATACTGCCAGTAGGGAATCAGTGAAGTACAAGAGTAGAAGATGGCATCCAGAAATTGTAGAGACGGGCTGGTCACCCGGCGATAGTGAGGAGTGATGACTGGTGGATGGCCAGACTGCTTCACTGATATCTTGGTGGTACTGGTAGAGAATGAAAAGGGACCCCAGGACTGGTAGCTCCCCTGTAGCAAATATCTAAAAGCTCATAGACCAAATTACGGAGGATGAGCAAGCCTACATAGGCTATGTATCCTTAGAGGAAACCCTCTGGTTTGTGAGATGATTAAGTCATTTGAGTATTTGAGGGTTTTATTTTTAAGTATATTGTAGGAATAAGCAATTTCAAGAAAGGGAAAGGATCATTCCTTTTGGAATGAGTGGTATAATAACTTAACAAAAGACTTTGCTGCTCTACACTAAAAAACTATTGTTATATTTGCCATTGATGACTAAGCCATTGAGTTCAAGTGAACTACACCTTTGGATGTTGAAAAATGAGTAAAGACTATACTTGAGCAAATAGCAATGATATTTTGAAGATTTTTGCGAAGAGGAAAAGTATAACCAAATTGGAGAAGGACGCATATCCTCTAGAGGTTTCAAAGTATAAGCTATAGTTAGCATGACTGCAAATCCTTAGGACATTCTAGAACAACAGATCATTAAAAGGATAGGTTAGTAGACATTCAAGAAAATAAGTTGCTATTATAAAAAACACAACAAAAACTGGCATGGCTTCATTCAAAAACAGTTGATGGATACCAAATTGACTAAGAGATTTTTGTAGGTACAGTTTATCTAGATGTTAGTACAGAGTTTTCTAAGATATAATATTTTAGGGAAAAGATGGTATAAAATAGAGATAATAGTACCTGTATGTAAAGATTTGTTGTGAGGATCAAATCAAATAACATGTAAAATGCTTTGCAAACTTTATAGCGCTACATAAACATTAACTCACAATTATTTCTACCAATTATCTGTCGTTTAATATTGCTCATGTTTGACCTTATAATTTCATTATCTCTTAAGAATCCTCTCTATTGTATTAATTTCTTCTTTGATTTTTAGGATTTCCAATTTAGTCTTTAGGGATTTTTAATTTGTTCTTTTCCTAGTTTTTTTTTTTAGTTGCATGCTCCATTTGTTGATTTTTTTCTATTTTATATATTTTAATTTTTCCAGAGTAAAATTTGCTTTCTTACTTTCCTACCCCAACATCCCTCTTCCCTCAGCTGCCAACTGGCTGAGAATAAAGGAAAAAAAAATTGTTACAAACATATATAGTAAATCAAAACAAATTCCCATATTGCTCATATACAGGGAAAAAATTGTCTTGTTCTGCACTCTGAGTAAGTCTTCACTTATCAAGATATAGGTAGCATGTTTCATATTATCTCTGGAATTGTAGTTAGTCATTATGCTGATAAGAGTTCTAAATTCTTTCAAATTAGCTGTCACTGTGAATACAATGCTAGGACTGGAGTCAGGAAGACCTGTGTTCAAATCCAACTACACATACCAGCTGTGTGACCCAGGTCAAGCCACTTAACCTCTACCTGCTCTCAGTTTCTCTTTTATAGATGAGGGGGATAATGATGGCATCTACTTCACAGGGTTGTTGTGAGGATCATATAAGATAAAACTTGTGAACTGCTTAACACTGTGCCTGGAACATAATAGGTGCCTAATAAATTACTATTTCCTTCCCTTATCCTTTACCATATTGTTAGCCTTGTATAAATTACTCTCCTGATTTAGTTCATTTCTTTCCATATCAATTTAGACAAGTTTTTCCAAGTTTCTCTAAAATGATCTCTTACCATTTTTTATAGCACAGTGATATTCCATCAAATCTACATGCCAGAATTTATTCATTCATTCCTCAATTTATTGGCACACTCTCAGATTGTAATTGACTAATTTATCCCAACACAAGTAGGAAAGAAAAAAATTATCATAAAATAAATAGCAGAGGTAAAAACATAAGAAAAGAACAAGCATTAAAATATTTAAAATATAATAAACATAATAAACTAAAATAAATATATTTTAAAATAGTTCAAATTAAGCTCCCAGTACATGCAGTGATTTCCTAAAAGGAAAAGAGGACATTATGTTGTCTAGAAGTTACCCTGTCATAACCCAGGGGAGGAAATTAAATTATTCTGAGTGAAAATTTCCCCATGGATACCTCCAACATATAGAGCAAAGTTTGCATTCTTAATATCCAGTTGGATATCTAGACAAAATATCTCCTATCCAAACACAGAGCATTCTGAGTAGAAGTATAAATTTACTCAATTATGGAACAAATAGTATAACAAAAAGGAAAGCGAAGAAACTCAGACAATTCCTGAATACATGTGAGTTATTCCCCCCAAAATTTATTAGGCATTTGGTATTACCAGATCCTGGATAAAGTCTCTAAGGAGTACAAAGGTGAGCTGGGAAAGTCCCAAGGGACCCCTCCAATGAAAGAAAACTTAGAAAGTGTTTCTCCTCACTTCCTTTCCCAGGCTCTGAGAGATTTGCTCTTTCTGGTTCATTTGCCAATCATCTTCAGCATCTCTTCCAGGCCCCGTGATCCATAGGTGTTTGCTATGTCATCTCATAAAATAAGTTCTTTAGCATTGAATCATTACAGAGTTCAAATGTTCAGATCCATGGCAGAGTCACCAGTTCAGCAGATTGCAACAGGGCTTCCCTTTACCTACTTTTATATTTATATTATACCATTCTGGAGTATATGGAGTATTTAGAGAGGACTCGTATCTCTGATATAAAGGTTTGATGATCCCATTTACAGGCTGCTCATCCACTTTTGGTGTGCAGCAGTCACCCGACTCTCACCTGGGATTCCAAGAAGCTGTAGCATGCACACCCCAGTAAAACTACCGTGGCCGTCTGGCTAACCCAGGTTGAGGGCAACCACCAGGTCAGAAAAAATCATCAGTGAGTTAGAGTAATGTTTGCCCCACTTGTGAACACTTCCTCTAGATTGGGGGGATGAGAACAATTTGTTCCACTGTCCATGAAGGTGGCTACAGCAGGCACTCTGGAATATTTAGATTAGACATCCAAGACACCAAGGTCATCCACTGTATCCCAAGCCTTCAGTCATCATCTTGACTTTTCTCTTGCTTGTGGACTTTTGGATGAAAGGGATGGAGGCTGATAACTTTGTGCAACTCTTTCTCACTTAAATCCAATTCATGAGCAAGTCTAGACATCACCCAGCGATGTCAGTGGATCCCTTTGAAACAAAGGATGAACAACAATGGCATTCTACTTTCAACAGCCCTATAAATAAGTAGGTTCTCCTCAGCTGCCTCCCGTTGTCTTGTCAAAGAAATATGCTAAAATAACAGAGCATTTTGTTTTAGTCAGAAGTTCTTGCATTCTCCTGGAGTTCCTTCTATTATTGCTGGATTTAGTAAGGGGCAAAATTGGGAAGACATTTTATGGTTTTAATTTATGATATTGAATGTCTGTCTTTATTCTAATTTAATAGAAGACACCCATACAGTTTCTAGTTTTGAGCTTCTAATAGTCCCCAAAAACAAGGATAGAGAGAGGCAAGAATTTTTATAGATCAGTAATAGAGCAGAGATAGGATAAGTACATTATTCAAAGCATCATATCAAAATAAATTCTTTTATTTTCTTTCCTCCTCAGTTTACTCACTCTTGTGAAATTCATTCATCTCCCTTTCTTTTGCAGAGCCTCCTTTTTTATCCTCTAGCTTTAAGGCTCGTTTTTCAGCAATCTAATTTCTGATCACATTTCCCATTTAAAGAACTAAACCTAGAAAAGAAGATACAATATTAAATTAAATACAATATTAAATATTAAATTAAATTCCACTGGGTCAGCTTCAACCATGTTCACACTTGAAGCCAGTTCCCACAGTTAGACAAAGTGGATATATGACCCATTATTATTATTATATGACTGAATACAACTACTTAAAACAATTGTAGCTATAGCCAGATAAATAATGCCTTCCAGAAGACATGCACAGCTTCTTCCATATCCCGTCTCTGGGCTGATTGACAGAACTTCATGTAGCTGAAGTTGGCAGCTAGCTCGGTAATCGAATGCAATGAATACATTACATTGCTAGCATAGCTCTGAAATTGAGTAATAGAGACATAAAGGTGAAGTTTTCTCTTTCACTTTAAAAATGAGCTCATCTTAATAGAGAAAACTCAAGCAGTCCTCTGAGTTTCTTAGGTTACTGCTTGAAACAGCATTTTGGGAACCAGGACACAACTGGCTGACTTGCTCCTTAGACTATGCCAAAATAAAACATGACTACTTGTTCTTCTGTGGAGCTTTGGGACACTGGTGCCAAGAGAGGTGTGTGTGTGTGTGTTTATGATTATGGTTTAATCGAATAACCAGTCAGAATAAAATAGTAACAACTGATATGTATATAGCATTTTTTGGTTTAAGAGGCATTTTACATAATATCACATAGCTCTGTGAGATAGATTCTGCAGTAATTATTCCCTTTTTATAGAAAGGGAAACAGAGGCACACAAAAGTTAAAACATCTATTAAAAGTCAGATTTTGATTTTGAATCCACTTCTTTTGATTCCAAATCAAATCATCTTTTTTTAAATTTTTTTAAACATTTATTAATATTCATTTTTAACCTGTTTACATGCTTCAAACCCCTACTTTCCCCTTCACCCCTCGCTCTCCCTCCACCCATGGCCGATGCACATTTCCACTGGTTGTAGCATGTGTCCTTGTTCAGGGCCTATTTCCAAATAGTCACCCATGGAACCAACTAGTTAAGTATTAGAGCTAGTACTGGAAATGAGGACTTCCTGACTACAAGTCGGGCACTTTATTCCCTACTCCAATCTGTTTCTCTTAGATAGAATGGATTAGGGATAAATATATCAACACATCAACGTCACAAGTATGAGATGGAGGAGTCATGTCTAGTCTTTCTGAAATAAGTTCTGGAGGTTTTTTTAGTGGACCACAAGGTCAAAAGAGTGTGATATGTCAACCAAGAAAGCCAATGCTCTTTTTTTTCACATCTTTTTTTCAAACTTTAAATAGTATTCTATTTTTTTCTTCAAGCTAATACCATTTTAAGAGAATGTGGGTATAGTGATTAGGAGCCACATATAGTACCATAAAGATCTGAGTTCAAGTCTTGCAATCAATAAAAAGCTGTGCCTGGAATCAGGAAGGCTGAAATTCAAATCTGTACTTAAGTATTTAGTCATGTCATGCTAGACAAGTCACTGAACCTCTCTCTGCTACCATTTTCTCAACTATAAAATGAAGACAATGATAGCGCATACCTCAAATGTTGTTATGAAATCAAAAGAGATAATTGTAAAGTGCTTGGCCTAGTGTCTGGTACACTATAGGTGCTTAATAAATGCTAGTTTCCTTCCTTCCTTCCTTTCTTCCTTCCTTTTTTCCTTCCTTCCTTCCTTCCTTCCTT
>NW_025391917.1:0-3949 GCF_016433145.1 Gracilinanus agilis | reverse complement strand
GACCATATACTAGGGCATAAAAACATTACAAACAAATGTAGAAAATCTGAAATAATAAAAGCAATTTCTTCAGACTATAATGCAATAAAAATCACAATAAGGGCTTATGGAAAGGCAGACTTAAAATTAATTGGAAACTAAAAAATCTAATTCTTCAAAACTGGTGGGTCAAAGAACAAATCAAAGAAACAATTACTGATTTCATTAAAGAGAATGACAATGAGGTGTTAACTTGGAAAAAAACACAGCATTATTAAATAGTCAGAAAAACCAAGTCTTTAATCAGGATAGGGATTACAGCACAATCTTTAGGGTTACACACTCAAAATCCACACAGAAATAAAAGCCCTGAATACTCTGGCTCTGAATCCCTGGGAGTAACACCCTGCTAGATGCCAGCTTCAAAGAGGGACAGAACTCGGGTGTCTTTTATATCCTCTGGAGAACTACATATAGCAAGCATGAATAGACAAACTGCAAGCAGGCTACAAAGAGGTCTGTAGCCAGCCTCAGGGGTATCAGGGAGCAGTCAACTATAAAAATTGCAAAGGAACCAGTCAAACTAAGAGCTGGACTTCCTGAGAGAGGGCTTTAATACAATGGAAGAAGCTTCTAAAACAAATAAAGGCACTCAACATTTTGACTATGTTCACTAATCCCACCCAAACTAGGGTCCCCAAATGGTTTAAGGTCTTTAGTTCAGCCCCAAACAGGTGTGCCTGTTACTAGGGTTTCTCAAAGGGCAAGGGTAAAATTGAGGTGTCCAGATTTCAAGTTGACAGAGGAAACAACATATCAAAATCTATAGGAAGCAACAAAGCAGTACTCAGGGGAAATTTATATCCCTGAGTGCATATATCAACAAATCAGAGAAGGAAGAGGTCAAGGAATTGGGCATGCAACTTCAAAAACTAGAAAGAGAACAAATTAAAAATCCCCAGATAAAAATTAAGTTGGAACTCCAAAAAATCAAAGGAGAAAGTAATGAAACTAAAAATAAAAGAACTATTGAACTAATAAATAAGACTAGGAGCTGGTACTTAAAAAAAACAAAATAGATAAAGACTGGTTAATCTAATAAAAAAAGAAAGAAAAAGTCAAATTAACAATATCTAAGATGAAAAGGTCAACCTTACCTCTAATGAAGAGGAAATTAAGGTAATTATTAAGAACAATTTTGCCCAATTATATGACAGTAAATATGACAATCTAGGTGAAATGGGTGAATATTTACAAAAATACAAATTGTCTACATTAACAAAAGCAGAAATAGAATACTTGAACAATTCCATCTCAGAAAAAGAAATCAAACAAGCCATCAAGGAACTACCTAAGAAAAAATCCCCAGGGCCAGATGGATTCACAAGTGAATTCTATCAAACATTTAAAGAACAACTAATCCCAATATTCTACAAACTATTTGACAACATAAGCAAGGAAGGAGTTTTACGAAATTCCTTTTATGACACAAATATAGTACTGATTCCAAAGCCAGGCAGACCAAAAACCGAGAAAGAAAACTACAGATCAATCTCCTTAATGAACATAGATGCAACAATCTTAAATAGAATACTATCAAAAAAGATTCCAGCAAGTTATTACAAGAATTATTCACTATGATCAGGTGGGGTTTATACCAGGAATGCAAGGATTGTCTAATATTAAGAAAAACATCAGTGTAATTGACCATATCATATCCACCCCCTCAATACTTACTAGATGTGTGAATCTGGGCAAATCACAGCCTCAGTTTTAGTTTCTTCATCTGCAAAATGGGGATAATAATAGTTCAAGAGAGTTGTTGTGAGGGACAAATGAGACTATTTGTACTGCTCTTTGGAAACCTTCAAGTGTTATGTAAATACTATTATTCTTATTTATGTTCAACAAATATCTTTTGAGTTAAACTGAATTGAATGTCAACTTTTTATCAAGCTGACCTTGGTATAGGATCTAGTTCTTTATAAGAGTAGGATGAGAAAGAAAGGACTAAAGGAATGATGCTGAAGGTGATGATATCTTGAGTAGAATATGTACTCCTTAAAGACAGGGACTATTTCACTATTTCATTATTGTCTTTGTATCTCTGGCACCTAATACAATTATTGGCACAAAGTTGACATTTAAGAATACTTGTTGGTTGATTAACCAAAGTGATCATTCATAGTTTACAAAGTGCTTTCAATCTTTGGGCCTTCACAAAACTCTATCAGACATGTATGGCAGATGAGATTGTCTCCATTTTACAGATGAAGAAAACAAGACAAGAGAAAAACAATTTTTCCAGGGTTACAGAACTAGTAAGTAATAAAGCTACAGCCTCATCCTAAAATGTCTAATTCTCATCAAGTCTAACAAACTTCCATGGAGATATTTCCATTGTCCAAGAGATAAATGATGGTTGTCATATGCTCCTCTGCATAATAAAGATATAGAGAGAAGAGCAGGGGAAAATCAAGAGAAGGAGAATTAAGCTGACAGTAAGCATGTGATTGATTCTCCTCTGTTTCTTTCATTTCTCATTCTTCCTGCCTTTCTTTCCTTCTCTTCTCCCTAATCAGATCTTCTTTTCCCAGAGGCTAAACTCACTGGGGGTTGGGGGGGATGTCTATGGCAATGGACATTAAGAGGTAAAATATTAATGAAAAAAAGGGAATGAAAAAGAGAAAGGAGAGGGAAAAGATGGTGGGGGAAGGAAAGAGAGAAGAAGAGAAAGAAGGAAACAAAGAAAAAAGGAGTAAAAGAAGGAAAGCAAGAAGGCATGCTAGTCAAGACAGACTTAAACAAAAGTGCACTGAAGACAGCTCTAACCAGTGAGAACTGATGGGTAAAATTTCAAAGTGAACATTTACAACTCAGAAATAGGAAAGTGCTATAAATAAGAGTTCAATTTGTTGATTGTCTAGACTTTAAAAAGTGTTAATAATGAAGATTAATCTTAATGCAGATTAAGTCTGCATGCATTTTTTTCAAAAGGATCATTATCAAACCATTTATAAAGATATCTTTGGAAGTTCTTTACAACCAAGCAGAGATCTTTAACCTTAAGGAATTAGTGGAATGTAGAAGGAAGATATTTTCATGAGGACCTTCAGTGATCTTTCCCTGATCTAGGCTGTTGCAAGTGTCCTCCCAAATTGCCTGACTAGTTGACCAGGAAGTAAAGTACACGGAATAAGCATGACTTATTCACCATACATTTGCTTCCTCACCTCTACAGATGGCTCTTTAACACTTGGGATTCAGTAAAACAAGTTATCTCTAGGAGAGAAAGCATGGGTTGACCCAGTAAATATTAGAAACTCCCAAAGAGTATCTGAAAGGTCTCTGATATTTTCATTAATTGATTGCAATATAAAGGAAGAATAGAAGAGAAAGACTGGAGAAAATAGTTAAAGCAAAAACATTTTCCAGGTAGTTGTGGGGTGGGGAATCTCCTTTAATGCAATACAAAAAAATTCTGGAAATGTGCTTAATACCTAAAACAGAATGGAAATAAAAACACCCCCAAATAAAATGACAAGAGTTGACATGCTTTATGTAAAAAATGATGAACTATATGAAAATAGTGGTCAGGAACAGTAATCTCTAAACATAATTTCTTCCATTTGAAAATTAGGGGAAATATATTATTGAGATTGGATATTGGTTTAATCTACATACAATGAGGAATTTTTAAAGAAGATTTAGGTGCACATTATACTTTAAAATAAGAACTTTCATGCCATTTATGAGGTCTAATTTATTCCTCACACTGGTCACTTATTATTCTAGAAAAATTTACATTAAAGTATACATTTTAAAAGATCTTTCTTTTCTTTTTTTCTTTTTTCCTCCTTTTATTCCTCTATTTTCTTCACTCATTCCTTCTTGCTTTTTTCTTTCTTTTACCTTTCTTTTTTCTCTCCTTTCTTCCTTTCCTTTCTCCTCTTTATGTCTTTCCCTATTT